>NC_056574.1:36143985-36356614 GCF_018340385.1 Cyprinus carpio
TATCACAGTGCAATGTTTAAATACCTAAATGAACTTGTTTAACAATATAATTAGAAACTAACAATATAATTCAATTTTTTTGTTTAAATGAACAATTCCTGTATAAAATGGGACCGCCACAAAACCCTTTTTATCAAACATTTTTAAATATTCCCCACAGCTGAGCAACCGCGCGAGGCAGGTGGGAGGCGGAATTGAATGTGCGGCCACAAAGTCATTTTCAGATGCAATGAAAAATAAAAAAAAATAAAAAACCCTGAATAAGCCTAGATTAGGCCCAGACTCTGTTTCCTAAGTATATATATTATAATTACCCCACATTAACAAATTTTTAAAAAACCGATTAATCGCCTATTTTTTGTTTGCTGCATGTTATTTTATTTTATTTATTTATTTATTTTTTAAAACAGGCTAAAACAATAAATTAAGTTTGTGAGGGAAAAAAAAAAAATAAGTCATGTATAAGTTGCATTTCATTACATTTCAGAAATAATAACGGCTGGCCTAATAATGTTATAATGTGCCAACAGGTTATTTTTAGTTCTCTTCACTTTACAACAAATCCTTTAATTTAACAAATTTATCAGAACAGAACAATAATTACAAATATATAATTCTAATGGATAAATAAAATTGCAGTATATAATAATATAGGCTTAGCTATAAACAAACAAAAAAAAAATAATAAATGAATAATAATTTAAAGTGAACCATAAGGTAAAGTTGGCTCTCATTCGTAAAAGGAGAAATCCAAACGTTTCCATAAGGGAGGGAATGTTGCCTATGAAATCCCAAACGTTTCCATATTTCGTGATGTTGCCTATTTCAAGCTTAACTATTATTCATTAGGAAAAATAGGCTTTTGTAGTTCCGCGTGTTTTCAGTATCGAGGGGGGACAAAAAAAAATAAAAAATCATAATTATCACCAATATGCCAAAGTGGACCGCGCTCGCGCCGAATGGCACGGTGAACGTGCTACTATTTTCCAATGAATGTGCGTGAGGCACCAGCGCGATCAAACAGCTGAAACAGAAAATACTCAAATTTTTGGTCACACAGTAAAGGCATAATTCAAAAATGCAAAGTGTTTAGCAGTTTGAAAAAATCAAGAATATAACACGAATTAATAATAATTATTGCTAAATGCTGGACCGTTCTCATTTCGATCTGCAAATGGAACCTGAAGGATTTTTTTTAAACCAAGAATGAACCGAAATGAAAACATTTAGCTTTTTATCCGTATATATATATATATATTTAATGACTGTTTAATTACAATAGCAAGCATAAGATCCTTTGTGTAAAGGTCTTTCTTTTAATTTTTGATGAGTAGACTGTAGCCTAAGACTATCCTACATTTCCTACAAATTAACTCACTGTACATTTTTTAATGGTTTTTAAAGATGGTACAATGTTATATCATAATGTTATTGTTGTTTTACCTTTCGCGAATGAATTTAACACGCGACTGACTTGTAGTTAACGCCGCGGCCCTGCGGCGGCGGTAGTACCCATTTTGGTTGTCTACCATCTGTATAAGGGTTATAGTAATTTTTATTTAAACAGAGAGAAAAAAAAAATAGATATTTGATGAGTTTTAGATTTGGGAAGGCATTTGATAGAGTAGAGCATGGGTTTTTTATTTTAATTTTTAGAGTGTTTTGGGTTTGGGAAGAATTTTATTAAATGAGTGAGAATTTTTCTGAGAACCTTCGGTGCTTGCCCCAAATAAATAAAATAAATGATGTGTTTGAGAGTCATTTTTTTGCTTATGATTGATTTGGATCATTGAAGGTCAGCAGCACAGACACTGGTAAATAAAATGTGACTAAATTCGTATATTTTTGTGTTAACATTTAATTTTGATTGCCGTTTTGCATAATATTTTGGGGGGGGAGCTTGCTTTTCACTGCTTTTAGATTTTAATTTTTGAGGAATACTGAATCTGTTTTTGATGACGAATTACATTTAACCATTATGTTTACACGGTGCATATAACCTTCTGCACTTACTCCGGAATTTCTCTCAACATGGACATGGGAGAACTGTCAGTCAAACAATAGGAAAAACAAAATACTGGCGTTACTTCACTTATTGGAAAAAGTAACTCTGATATTTTCTTGTAAATTAAAGCATTTATTTTACTTGTTACTTGAAAAGGTAATCTGATTATGTACTTGTAATGCATAGGACTGGATCCCGGTGATCCTGTATACAATGTAGTCCATACAAGATGTGCATTATATAAATCATTATTATAAAAATTATTACAAGTTTTATTCTCTGCATTGTTTTGGTTAAATTTAACAAGCAAATAACTATTGTGTAGTCCAATGTTTGTGAGTCAATGTAGAAATTATATTTTTTCTCAGAGGTCTTTTCTAAATGATGTTTTCTTGTCTGTTCCACAGATTTCTTACTGTTCTACAGATTATAAGACCCTCTTTTTTTACAAAGAAATCCAAAGGCACTTTTAAGAGCCACTCTCTCACTTGTTTTCAATCTCTCTGTCACTCTCACTTTCTCACTGTTTCTCTCTCTCTCACACTGTTTCTCTCTCTCATTCTCACACACACAAACATACCTTCATATCTGTATTGTGTGTCTATTGGCTGTATTGTTTGTATTTATTTGTGAAACGTCTAACAACCCAAGGGTCTTTGAAGATCCCAGTAAGGTCAGGGGGCCATCATGGCTTCTCCCCGTGAAATTAGTAAAGCTCTTTCTCCATGAGGCCAAGGTGAGACAAATTTTGATCAACTTACTCCACATGTCTATGAAAATCACTATTGATATTGCATACTATTTTGTTTGTTTTGTTGTAGTTGTTGAAGTATGATGTTCTAGTCATGTATTGTGAATTGGTGTAGTGTGATGTTTCTGACTGTTACTAACCTTTGAAAGTTGTGCACTATTCTTGTATTTTATAACATGCTGTTTTTTTTATTGTATGTTGCTTTGAAAAAAAAAAAAACATCCACCAAGTAATCATAACCATAAGAAGGCTGATATTGTATTTGAGGAAAATTGCTATTTTGTTCTCTCATATAGGCTGCAATGGCAATGGAAAAGCCATTGATGGTGAAACCAAAGATGGTGCGAGCCCACTTTGACAGATGTATGATGAAATTTTGTGAATTTTCTAGATTAAAAATAGATGATTATGTAATAATACCCTTAAAGACTAGAGAACCAAATGTGTTGGCCTCTGCAGCTTCTGAAGTTACAGTGAACCCAGTGTGTGAGGAAGTCCCTCAGATTAAAGATTTAAACACCATTTAGTGTTTACCATGGGCAAGTCCAAATACATCAACCAGCATTGAATGGTTAATGTAGTGTGTGGCATAGTCAAAGCCAAATTTTTCAGTCATAATTATTGTCATAGTATTAAGTCATTTTATCTATGATGCCTTCGCACAGTTGAAAGTGGTGTAACAGTTATTTTTAGTTATTTTTTTGAGAGTTGGACTTGTTAACCCAAAGGTTGCAGGTTCGAGTCTCAGGTCCGGCAGGGATTGTAGGTGGGGTGAGTGAATATCCAGCACTCTCTCTGCCCTCAATACCACGACTGAGGTGAGACCCTTGAGCAAGGCACTGATCCCCCAACTGCTCCCCGGGCACCACAGCATTGGCTGCCCACTGCTCCGGGTGTGTGTTAAACGGTGTGTGTGGTGCGCGTGTTTTGTTCACTACTCACTGCAGTGTGTGTGTGTGCACTTTCCAGGTATGGGTCACCATACTTGGCCTCACGTCCTTTCCTTTCCTTTTTTTTCAGAAACACGTCTTCAAGAGTTGAGGGGTACTCTTACCTCAGTTGAGTATCCGGTGGCAACAGAAAAGACAGTGTGGGCACAACGACAGGTGTTTGCTGATGTAAGAGCAAAAACACAACTAGGCCAGTGCTACTTTGATGCCAAATCTCTGCTGAAAGAGTCATCGAGCACATCTGCAATAATGCCATGTTGGAGAGGCTGTCATTAGGTGCCTGGATTGTGTTCCACTGGACACAGAGTTTCTATGTGGAAGCTGTGACATAGAGGCCCACAAAAAAAAAAGTGTTTCATAAGAGGGAGGCAATATTTCACGGCATCTTGGAGCCTATTCCCCCTACAAAGGCTGTGGTTTTAGATGAGAATGGCCAGCCTCACTTTTTGTGAGCAGGGTTTTGTTCATCAATTTTTTGTTGACAAGTAAATAGTAATTCCACAAATATTCTTTGTTTGATATACTTAGTCAATGGAAAAGGTTCAAACTCTTAACTTGAATCACTCTGGACCGAAGAAATAGTTTTTGTGTTTGTTGGTACCACAGAACTTAACAAGTGAAAGCTTTTCTCTTGAGCAATAGGCCCTTTTCACAATGACGTCAGAAAACTTCCGCTTTTTTCCGCAAAGCAGGGTATTCGTACTTCCGTTTTAACTTGCGCGCGCTGGTTAACATTATTCAGGAAAATACAAAAGGTGATAACTCACAACACGAAAGGTAAAGTTTAAAATAATAATGTTTACGGTTTTAGCGTTATTGGTTCTTATATTTAGCTTATTTTGATAACGTTAATGATAATTTTCCAGTAACATAGCATTCTTTAACGTGTAACCTGTCGTGGAGGGGGAAGTAGACTGGCTAGCAACAACAATAAATTGCGGTCAGCCTGTGTTGCCACAAGTTTACTAACAAGTGTTCAATTTTTATCAAAGCCAAATGTCAAACCATTTCCATATGCTGATGTAATTTATCATTCATTTCTTCCTGTTTTCATTTTTCAACAGTTTCCCATCCAATAAGCATGGCACAGTCATCTTGTAGATGCTATTGTAGTGTTGCTTGTTGTTCAAATTCAGTTCAAAAATTTCCCTATTTAAGTTTCCACGATTTTCCAGTGGATGCTGAAATACGTGCCCGTTGGGTTAGAGCAATCAAAAGAGATGAGGGACCGAGTTTTAAAATCCTCCGTGGGAGCACCTATGTGTGTATGCACTTTACCCCAGAGGATATAAGTACATCAGCCAGTGGACGAACCAGATTAAGAAAGGAGCACACGCCGTCTAGATTCCCCTGGAATGACTGGGGTAAAGGTTGGACACTATTAAGCCTGTGGGTAGTACTTTAAAATTAACAATAAATCATAATTTATTACATTATTTGCAGTTTACATACAATTATGCTTGTATGAAATAAACAAAGAAAAAAAATTGTCAGTTTTTTTTTTATATACAGCATATTAGTCCATATGAAAAAGTATAATAAATCATCCTGTTGCCATTAAAATTTGCCATTTTGTTGTAATTGCATTTGTGGTGGTATTATACATACTTTTTGGGGTCCTGAGAAATGATTACTAAATAATTCCATATTAACATTTATGTGTATCTAGTTCACATCTCTAGGAAGAGCCGTCACAAGCTCGACAGACGTCTAGGCTGCAGTCCTAGATGAATCTCAGGAGATGCCTGTCCCAGGAGACATCACAGAGGAGGCACTGCCTGTGGGTGGTGTCAGAAGCAAAAGATCATGACTATAGCACTATTCGGACGGGACTAGTTTTCTAAACTACGTTTGAGTTTCGATTCTTACCACATGACGTCTGAGATTTTCATGTACCAATTCGGACGGGACTCACATCTCCGAGTTTATTACAGAGGTGGGAGGGTCTGTTTTGTGCATCTGGGAGTCACAGAGATCACGCGCTCTGTATGCGTGCATTGCATATAACGTTAGTCATTCTGATTGATTACCATTATTATTATTACACAATAAATACTAAATGGCTAGTATAGCAAAACCATGCTAATGTGTGGTTTCTTTAGTCAAACTTTTTTTTTTTTTTTTTGTAGTAGGCTAAACCCAATGTTTAATTTTCATAAAGGTACATCTGTAATTAAAACATTATTTAACTGAGTGCATAAATGAACGCGAGTAATCTTACCTGATGCTGATATTACAATAGCCAGTATTAATAGTTTACGTGATCTGGCTCTTCATTTTATTATTTTTTTATTTTTATCATTATTAATTCTTTGCAGGGAAGCAAATATATCAAACATGCGCGCGGTAAGAGCATCCACGGTAATTCACGTTGGCCAAAACACACAAGGAAACGCGTTGTGAAATAAAATATCGCAGGCAATCACAGACAGTCGCATTCGGACGGGATTAGTTTTCTCAGAGGATCACCGAGTTTGCTGAAAAACAGTAGGTAATTTGCTCTGGAATTATCACAGAGGTTGTGTGAGAAAAACACAGACGTGGCAGATTCGGACGGGATTAAAAACACCAAGTACGTCTGTGAAACACAGATTTCTCTAACGATCCCCTGTAAAACTAGTCCCATCTGAATAGGGCTTATGTCTACCATCCTTCTCCTGGTTAGTAATTCAAAAACAGAGTAACAGGTTTTTCTATGTGGCTATAAATTACTTTGTAACTATAGGGTTCGTCGGGTTCAGAGCAGCTGTGCTTACTGTAAAATGTTTTTACAAGGAAGCTCAGTTACTCTGAATAATACCACACAATTTGACAATGATTTGGATGATTGAGAACCACTACAGATATTACATTGTAATCTTAGTTATTGTTGTCTCTTCATTTCATAATAGACTGCACTGAGATCCGTTGTGAAACAGCATCTTCTCTCTTACTACAGTCGGAAACATTTTCCAACTATAAAAACCACACCACCTTTAAAGGTCTAATTGGCATTGCCCCATGTGGGGTTATCAAATTTATATCTAAATTGTACACAGGCTTCATCTCCAATATAGAAATAATTCGGCAATCACAGATCTTGCAGTTACTTCAACCAAAAGATGGAGTAATGGCTGACAAGGGGTTCCAAACTGAGAAGATGCGGTCACAGGTGGGGGCAACCCTCATCATCCCTCCACTGAAAACATCGAATCAGCTCAGCACAGAGGACACCCAGAAAACACAGGCTATTGCCCCCCCCCGCCTGAGAATTTTAGTTGAGAGGGCGATACACAGGGTGAAGGAGTACCACATTTGGGATGGGCTTGTTCCTCTTTCTATGGCAGGTTCAGTCAATCAGCTGTGGGCCATCTGTTGCCTTCTCTCAAACTATCAGGGGCCTCTTGATATCAAAGGGGACAAACCTGTCAGAAGCATTTCCTTTCTTAGGTGAGACTAATTCTACAGTACTTTTAACTTTTTGACACTGTGTAGATATACTGTAAATACAAGTGCTATGTAATATATTTTTAAATTTGACACTGTGTAGATATACTGTAAATATATCTACACAGTAAATACAAGTGCTTTGTAATATATTTTAAAATTTGTTACATTTTCTATCTTCTTTTCTATGAACATAGGGGTTTGTATATTTTCATGGTTATTAATAAACAATGTTGTGAAGCATTCTGTAAAAAGTTTATCCAAAGTAAAATGCATTTACAGCAAATAAAAGAACGCCTCAGGTTACGAATGTAACCATGGTTCCCTGAGTAGGGAACGAGACACTGCATCCTCTAGGGGTTGCTATGGGGAACACCTCGTTGTGACCCGTGTCTGAAGCATACATTGAAAAAACACTGAGTTGGCCGGCGACAGCCTCTGACATCACTACCGGCGTGACCATAAACAGTCACCGGGATAACACGTCATTCACTTCTTCGTCTGAAGCTTGCATCCGAAGCATGGCAAGGAGCTAGAGGACGCAGTGTCTCGTTCCCTACTCAGGGAACCATGGTTACATTCGAAACCTGAGACGTTCCCTTTCAAGGGAACTTCGAACTGCGTCCTCTAGGGTCGCTATGGGGAACAGTATACCCACGCCGCCATGCTGAGGGGAGTGCAGGCCAGAATCATGGCAAACACTAAGTACCAACTCTACCATTTCCATGGGAGTTGCCCCTGGGACATTTAGACGGCTGTCTGTGACAGTACCCCTTACGGCCAAAGGCCTAAGCTACATACCCAACTTAATTGTTAGGGCCGCGGCCCGGGTAGAGCTGAAGGCTTGAAATCAGGAAAGATTCCTTTAAAGGGATACGGCTAGGAACCTAGCATTTTATACTAAGTCCTGCCTGTCCCACAGGGGCTACCGCTTGCTTCCGCAAAAGCTTGCTGAAGGAGCTGTCTCAACAGATCTCCAGTAGCAACACCCTGTTTAGATAGGTATCCGAGGATACATAGGTGGAGTGGCGCCCAAGATGAACGGGGCTTTTACCAACTCAAGAAAGGGCACGAAGCAACCGCACGAAGCCCTCACCATATAGGATTTTAGAAAGAACGCAGAATACTAGCGTGCAAACTTACCACAGTGCGGATTTCAGAAAGTGCGCAAAGACTTCACGTGCACACTTACCATAGAATGGATTTTCAAATACTGTTCTAAGGAAGGGCTCTCGTGGCACTCTGATAGAGCAGCTCATAGATGGAATGGTGCATCTCAAAACAGTGTGTTTGAGAGTCATCCACTCGATCTGTGAAAATAATGCTGGAGCGCTCTGGGAAAAACAGTGAAACTCAGTCTCATATATGAGAGGAGAACTCCTGAATCCAGAGTAGCGCGCTCATAGGCGACCCTTCTTGGAAAAGGGGAGGTGCTGCTAAACTACCACGAGAATCGCCCAAATAGCCCCTCATGTTGAGGGAAGCGATGCTTGAAGTGTATAAACGAACACACACTGGCTGAATGGAGCCCAAGGAACCAAGGTCTAATCATCTCAAGAAAGGGAACGAGGCGGAGCGCGTAACCCTTACCATACAGGATTTCAGAAAGTGCGCAGAGTCTTGCGTGCACACTTACCAATACGTGTATTTTTAGAAAGTGCGCAAAGTGTTCACGTGCACACTGACCACCATGTGGTTTTCAGAAAGTACACAGAGCTTAGCGTGTGTACCTAAAGGTTCCTAAGCATCGCAGAGGAGCTGAACCGCACGGGAGAGGCAAGCTCAAATTTTACAAACCTCTAGCGAGGGGAGCATCACCTGAGGCAGCATATACAAGAAGACTTCTGTAATTGCCACCTTCACTTCCCGCTGGATGCGACAGCACCTAAGCAGCCAGGAGACCCCTCAGGGTGACCTGGCTGGACATCCATGAAATTCCCTGCAGTGCTGTGCCAGGCCTGATGATCAAGGAGGCTCCCGCAGAAACCTGTGATCTCAGCCGCCTAATACATGAAGCCGGATGGCTGGTGCTGACGAGTGTTTAGTAAACACTGTAACTGAGCACTGCAAAGGAAACTCACAGAGTTTATTAGTAGACATATAACAACCAGCAATTTACACATAAGTATATACAGAAAGGGTTATTTTTATACTCCCACTTTCCTGCACTGGAGCCCCGCTCAAGGGGCGCCTCCTTTTAGTCCGGACCATCAGTAAGGTGGTTGCTATGAACATAGAACCAGCCAAAAACATTATAGGTCCAGCATAGGAGACTGTTATGCGTAAGAGGTTTCCACCTAACCTCGATCAGGTGGAGAGCTGGTGGAAACAGGGGAATTAGGAAGGGGAGGATAAAAGCAGAAGTTAAAAATCCCTAAAGGGAATGAGTAGATACTTCAGTATCACTCTGACTCAGATGAGAACGCTGCCTCGTCTGGATCACATCCCTTAGGATCTGCTTACCTCCTTGTGACCCACAATTCCTCTTACCCCTGCCCGCAGGTGGGGGAGGAGCGCGAGTCGCGACACTAGCCTTCTTTGCCCGTCTTTGATCCTCAGATCGAGACAGGCCAGAACCCCTATGTTGTTCGGGCTCAGACCTGGACCGTCATGGAACGAAAGATCTGAAAGCAGCGGAGTGCGCCTTCGTCTCCCCGAACTTCTCGATCACCGTCTCAACGGAAATACCGAAATGTTCAGAGGGCGAAACCTGAGCATTGAGAAGAAAGCCTTTTCTTTCTTCCCGTTGTCTGCCAGGTTCATCCACAGAAGTCTCTCCGCCACCACCATGGCCGCCATAGTCCTGCGCTTGGCAAAGGCAGCCTGCTTGGTAGCCCGGAGAGAGACCTGTGGTGCGGCGCAACTCGGCTACCTGATCAGGAAAAAGGCCTTCGCCTCTATCCAGGTCTCTTAGCAGATCAGTCTGATATGCTTGAAGCACCACCATCGTGTGTAATAAAGCCACAGCCTGACCTGCTGCTGCGTATGCCTTGCCATTTAAGCGAGATGTATTTCTTGACGGGGCTTAGATGGCAAGGAGGGAGATTAAGAGAGGATGTCTCCCCCGCAGAATGAAAGCTCTTTCTACAGGGGGCATCTTCTCATAGCCGTTTTCGCGCATCGCCTAGATGTCGGCAAAACTCTTATGCCGAAACCGATGGATGCGAGAAGAAAACGGCCTCTTTCCTTTTCGATCTCTGTATGGAGATCAGGCAGAAAAGGAAGGCTCACCTGAGCTGGAGGGCTATGGTCGGAAAGATACCGCTCATCAAGGCGCGATCCATAAACTCCAACAGCTCTACATAGGCAGGGGAGGAGAATGAGAAGGCTCAGCCTCAGCTTCTTCACCATCCTCAAATATCTTCTGCTTTTCCTGGGTAAAAACCCAGCAGAGCACTAACCTCAGTATCAAAAAGTGTTAAAGATATAACATCATCCTCCCGAGGCTCTCTCTCGTCCGCCGCCATTATGAGCGCGAAAGTCCCTCTTTAAAACCATTCAGACAGATCCACCTGAAATTCTCACGAGCTCATTCTCCTCCGTGCCTCAGCAGCGGCGGGTCCTGAACCGCGGCAAGCAGATGGCTGCCTTTTTTTTTTCCTCAGAAAGAGAGACGAACGAGAGCGGAGCTTTTTCCTTGAAATGCACGCAGATTGCCTCCTTTTACAAACTGTAAAATATGCAGCCGATCTGATAGATTACAGGAGCACTGAGCAGCATAGAGCGCCCTCTCGCGGCTGTAGATGGTAATGTTTTCTCTTGGTTCTTGGTTCTAAATAAATGCGACTTATAGTCCAGTGCGACTTATATATGTTTTTTTCCTCGTCATGACGTATTTTTGGACTGATGCGACTTATACTTAGGTGCGACTTATAGTCCGAAAAATACGGTAAGCAAAAAGTGACCAATGACAGACAATAAAGCCCATATATATTTACATACAATGCAACATTGATTGAAGTTGTAAATTGAAAAAGTAATTACAACAGGAATTATATGCATCAAAGATGTACATAGAACTATTTACATTTGAAAATTCTGCCTCAACGTAATAATGCATCCATGTAGATGTGATAAAAATAATCCAGCTTCTGTCGCATTGAGTTTATGATCTCCTCATCCCTAAATACTCTTTCAACTGTGAAGTCAGTGTGGGTAACTGTTATAAAATCACTCCACTTAAGGCCAGCTGGCCTTGAACCTGATAATAATATTTGTGGCTTTTCTTAAGGCAGGCCTGGCCTCGAACTGTGATCAGGTGTTTAACTTGAGCAACATCTTCAACATCACAACTCTTTACCACTGCCAACCCAAATGGCGGTGTTTCTCTGGGGTTGAAGACTTTAGCATCAGGGCTGGATGCAAGGTGAGGTGCATTAGGGTGGATGATGACCCCACACTGCGTCACAGAGACGTCACAAAACTCTGAATATTGCCTCAGTATGTCAGGTTCCAGGTCCAGCCCTCTTTTCATAGCAGCTGTCTGAGGAGTTCCTCTCAGAATGCGAGCAGCTAAGGATTTTGCAGTAGACTCTCCACGGACAAGGCACTGGTAAGAGAGCAAAGAACCAAATGGCACAGGGCCAAATTTAGAGTCCACAAAATTAAGGGCCTCAAGCCCGTGCAGCAATTTGCAAATGCCTGGTTGTGGGCGTTTGTCTTGAAGTTTCTCAGCACTGGCAATGATGTGAGGATCTGGAAGAGGCCCTGACAAAAAAGTGAGATATGTCAAGTTAAATTTACATATCATTGTCACCTGACCTTTCATATTTTAGCAGACACCAACACATATCACCTCTCTATAAATACACATGAAAATGTTTTGAGCTGCCCCAAAACCTTAAATATTAAGAAATGTTCATAATTTGCAGAAGATATCAACTGACGGCTTAAAGGGAAAAGATGTACATTTCACTCCAGTTCAGGCATGATCCTTGGTCTTTGGTACTGGTTTACACCCTACCATGTCATTTGTTGCCTCAGGAGCAATTCCCTGTAATGATGATAAATTATTAATTGACAAATTTTACTACAAATTTCTAAATGTAATGAATGTTAAAGTATTACATGTGTCCTAGGCCGGTGCCAGGTCTGCAGTGAGCTGGTCCATGACAGTGACAATGGCACTGTTTTGAAGCCCATGGTACAGTAGTGAGCACTTTGAAACAATAATGCCACAATGTGGTTGCACAGTGCTTTCCCAGCAGAGCAGGTAAATGACATGCATTTCAGTACCACAGGAACCTCTTTTGCATGAACTGTAACCTGATAATAGAAACATGAAAATAAGTCTTTGCTCACAACAATTTTACAGTTCTTTGTAGTAATTGAACAAACTTAAGGATTAAAGCAAGTCTATTAACTTTGAACACCAACTTTTTTAACTTATAACATACAGTAGGTAGACAACCAAAATGGGTAATACCGACATGCGTACCACCACCGCAGGGCCGCGGTGTCAACTGCAATTCAGTCGCGTGTTAAAATCATTCGCGAAACTACCGCCAGGTGGCGCAAAGGGACGGATTGCGAACTGAATGTAATTGTAAAATGAACAACAATAACATTATGATATACATTATAACATCCTTAAAAGCCATTAAAAAATAGGATAGTCTTAGGCTACAGTCTATTCAGCAAAAGTTTAAAGAAAGACCTTATATATATATATATATTCGGTTCTTTCTTGGTTAAAAAAATTAATAATAATCTTCAGGTTCCATTTGCAGAGCGAAATGAGAACGGTGCAGCATTTACAAATAATTCTTATTAACTCTGTTATTATTCTTGATTTTTCAAACTGCCAACACTTTGCATTTTTGAATTATGCCTTTACTGTGTGACCCAAAATTGTGAATTGTGACTTTGATCGCGCTGGTGCCTTTCATTGAAAACATCAGTCGTTCACCGAGCCATGCGGCGCGAGCATTTTTTTTCCGTCTACACTGAAACACGTGTGAAATCCAAAGCCTATTTTACCTAATGAATAAGAGTTTAGCTTCAAATGGGCAACATGTTTGGATTTGTCCCGAATGAGAGAGATAAGCCCAACCTTTTGTATCGCTTTAAATTATTTTTAATTATTATTTTTGTTTTGTTTATAAGCCTATATTATATACTGCAATTATATTTATCCATTAGAATTATATATTTGTAATTCTTGTTCTGTTCTGATAAATTTGTTAAATTTAAAGGATTTGTTATAAAGTGAAGGGAACTTAAAAAACCTGTTTGTACATTAGCCTATAGCATTATTAGGCATGCCGTTATTATTTCTGAATGTAATAAAATGCAACTCTCACAAATTTAATTTATTTTTTAGCGTGTTTAAAAAAAAAATGTTCATAAAAAAAAAAATCAAAATATATTGTTAGTTTTATGCTAACATGCAATCAAGGTCTTCAGATACTATATAAGATAGCCTACAAGTTCATTTAGACTATTTAACATGCACTGTGACATTTTACCGTTTCAACTTATAAACTCCTTGAGATTTTAAAGTCAGTTTAATAGTATTGAAATTAAAGTTGAATATAGTAATTAAAAAAAGCTTTTAATTGCTTAAATTATTTCTATGAATTAATAATATGTTATCATGACTTTTTCATCATATCATTTTTTACAAGCTTTATTCGTTTTCCATTTCGGAAACCAAGCACACACTTTTTTTTCTTTTTTAAATCTATTAATCGCTCACATAGCTCTAACAAGATTTCATTTTATTTTTATATTATTTTTTTGAGGAACGTGCCACTGTCAGGGGAGTCACATCATCATTAGAGTTGCAAATTAACATCAGAAATGGAAAATAAAGGCTAATAGAGGTTCTTTCTTTTATTCTTTATTTATAATGTTTATTCTTGAAGAAAATAAGGGACGATACAAATATTTGTAATGTACAATAATATAGGCCTATGTAAGTCCATTGGATTTTAAAGCATGACAACAGAAGGTCTATGAAACATTTCTGTGATGCATTTTTTTTAAACAATGGCACTTAAAAGTTTTCAACTAAAATATTATTTCAACCATATAGCCTGTGAATAAATAAAATGCATACTTTTCAATGAAAGAACACAGAGTGTAGGTTGCTTCTGGTGTTTGGATTTGTACTTCAATATAATGAAATCCAAGTTTAAGAATAGCCTACACTAGTTTTTTTTTTTTAAATCTCTATTCAACAGCATTAGCTCAATGAAATATCTCTTTCTTCAGGTAGACTGAATGTTTTACTGCCTTGCTAAATGTTGGGCTCATGATCAATAAGTTGTATTCGCCTCAAACTGATTTTATAAAATCAAACCGCGGACGGTGAAGCTGGGTCAGTTAGAGCTCGTGCTCGCTGTGAGGAGCAGATGACAGAGGATTCTGCTTGGTCTTAAAGCCTGCCTCAAACGCTACGTTCACAAACGTCTACGATTTTCTCATAAATAATGATTCATTATCAATTGAGAATTTGTTATTATTTTGGTCTAGTGATAATAATAATATGGGCTGCGAGAAAATAATGAATAAAAAGATTAGGGCTGCTGTGAGTGCAGGCATGTTTCAACCCAGTAACATGACAACACACCGTTCCTCACAGCCAAAAAACAGACCGAATTCAGTTCAGCTGGAGGGGGTTGGGATTTTGGGGTAGTTATGTATAGCTTGTGGGGGTCGAGATAAAGGTGTGAATCTCTTGGTCTTTCATATGGACAGTGTCTTATGAGGGTTTCAAACTTGCAGAACAGGTTTTAGGACAACTTTAAAGAAAGGTTTGATCCACTTCAAATGTTGACTACTGTATAGCGCAATAAAGTTTATTAGTTATTATAATTTAATTTCAGAGGAAGTTGCCTTAACTAAAAAAAAAAACTAAAAAAAAACCTGTTGCATTAGGGCTGGGCGATGGCCTAAAAAAAATCCCAGAATTTTTTCACAAAAAAATCCAATTTACGATTTAAATCGATTTTTTTGCCTGCTTACTTAAAATCAATATTAAAACAAGTTTTAATATAATTCTTTATCATTTACCAGTCAAATTTACAACTGAAACACGATGATTAAAAAAAGCAGTAATGTTATTACCTTAATGCTGGAAAGAACTTTATTTTATTTATTAATTTATTTTTTTAATACTAGCCCATCATGCATCTAACCATCCACTCTGCCTTAAGAGCTGTTCAGATTAAAACTGCCAGCTCCGCAGTGAGTCAGTGTCATGGACGGAGGACAGAGCAAGTGTAAATATATTTTCTAGTCAATATTTTCATCTCATTATGCGCTGGTTTAGGTTATGTATTTATTTTTATTTCTTATATCAATTATTTGTAAATATAGCAGACACTGTCTAACCGTGTCTTCACCGGACGGTCTTGTTCATTTGGTAGGGTGAAACATCTCTTTCACTCGGCAGCAGAGTATGTGAGAGTGGAGCAGCAACAATTTCCCTCCGCGCATTTAATAATCACTCCGCGCTCACTGATACCAGAAACACCGCTCCGCACTCGCTCCGTGGATAAAGTTGAAATGTTTTGTTCATAATGTAGCCTATAAAAATAAAATAAAAATAAATAAATAAAATAACTGGAGAGTTTCAAAGGGGGCAAGGCTATTGTGTGCAAACTTTTTTTCCTACCAAATGCCAAACTAATAACATTGTCAGCAAAGGTATAATTGCTGCTTTCTGCTGTGCAAATTTTGTTTGTGATGAAAATAACAGTACATTTTCGTCAGTTATTTTATCTACAGATCGATCCATTTCTTACAGATTTCAAAATCAGTTACATATGGAGCAGCACTGTAAAATAACATTTGTTTGAATGCATTATTGCGACAGCGATTGTGTGTGAATGTGCTGTATCTGTTTAAATCACGCTTTAACCCGAAAATAATCAGTAAAAGGAAGACAAACTCCTTGAGAACTAGCCTGTAACGCTCGACTATTGCCGTCATTATAATCTTCTGATCGGAGAGATTATGTGTATCAAGCTATAGCTAAATATGTTTATCATGTGAATTATTGCTAAATATGCCGTTATATTATGGGCTGTTGGCATGAATTGTACTCGTGATGGAGCGGTGCTGAAGTGAAAACCACGACGCTACGACTTTTAAAAAATCCGATCCTCGCCCCAGTCAGAATCACTCCGCTCCGCTCATGCTCTGCTCGGCAGCATGTCTCAGACGCGCGGGGGAGGGTTGAGCCCAATCATTCTCAAAACATAAAATATTGATTTTATTTCAATTTTCGTTTTTGTGTTTCAGAGGAAAAATCAGTGTTAAGGCATCTCTCCATTACTGACCGTTCTGAAAGAAGTATTTATACAAATGCGTATAAAATGCTTTAAAAACTTTAACACAGATGTCTAGAGGGTATTTAATAGATCTGCCTCCCACGCAAGATTTTTTCTAGTTACTAGTCGTTCATTTGTCATTATTCAACTAATCGCAGGTTTATATTAAATTTACATCTATAATCCAGCCTTAATATATTCCACGCTCAAGAACATGCATTAAGTTTGCCAGAAAGCACAGGCAGAAGTAGCCTAATAATTGTGAAAAAGGAGACATTTTAATCATTTATTAATAAACAAATGATTTCTTGTCGGCTGCAAGATGAAATTCACAGTGCTGGCTCTCTCCACATGAACGTGCCTTTAGAGAGAAATAAAACCTTCACAGATTACATAATGCTTTTGTTTTGAATTTATTTGTTTAAAAGACATTTCAAGCTTTCTGTAGATATATTTCTCATGTTTGTGAGACACCCCAATTTTCAGTTATTTCATCATTAGGAAAAAAAATAAAAAATCACGCGACCGAGAGGGCACCTCCGTCATGCATGCGCATTAATAATTTTCGCACAAACACTTGAATATGAATAATAATTCACATTTTGCATATGCATTACAAAGTAAATAATTTTTTTACATGCAATTATCCAAAATAAAACCAACAAGATTTATAATGAAGATAAAATATGTAGACAAATAAGAATAATTGCTGCACGTGCACTCAGCATCATGCGCCGAGCAAATCTTGCACTGATATTTTACAGAATATTATGCAAACCTGTATTTAAATGCAGCTGCAGTTTATTTATTTATTTATTTTTTTATTTTTACTTTACTTAAATTATATGAAAGCAGGTAAAGAAGACTCCATTTAAAATCACTGAAGTTGTCAATTAATGAAGTTCTTTTTTACATCGTGTGTATTTTGTTGATTATAATGAGAGAACTTGAGTCTATACATGAAGATGTTTTATTAATCCTCCATTCTTTAGAGTTTCAATGATTTAGTTAAATCGTGCAGGTTTAATTTATTCGTTTCTTATATAAATAATGGCCTAAATAATGGGAGCGAAATTACACAGTGCCTCATGTTTTACTAAAATAAAGAAACTAATTTATAAAACACGCAAGCCTAGCTCACAATAGGCTACCAGTTTTAATGCTCCGATGCAAAATAAACCACAATTTCTTTTTAATAATATAACACATAATTCATATTATATAAATAATACTGCACACTATTTAAATGTGTCAAATCTAAAATATGATGCAGAGAAAATATAAGCACAGCCTCAAAGGCTTGACATTTATCCTGCTTGAATTCATTCTAAGAAACGCACATATCTTCATAAGGACTAAACTTTCATCTGTGAATATTAAATATTTTAACTAGCCTACAGTGTTTTTCCCCGACTGCAGTCAGTCAAATATAACACTTCGGTGAGGCAAAGCTGACGTCTATTTGCGAATATGTGCCTCGATGCACTTGTTTGAAAACTTGTGATTAAAGCGCCACTCAGCGGTCAAAAGCTGCAAATGCACTTTGCCGACGCCGTGGCGGCGGTACGAGCGGCGGTAGAACCAACGTTTTGGATGGTCACCTACTGTAGGTGAAGAGTGGTGTAATCTGGATAATGCATCCGCCTTACAGTTCTTGGACCCTGGTCTGTATGTGACTTTGAATTCGAAGCGGGTAAAGAAGAGTGACCATCGAGCTTGCCTTGGGTTAAGTCGTTTGGCTGAGCGAATATATTCCAGGTCGCGGTGATCGGTGAGTACCAGGAAAGGTATTTTAGCGCCCATAATTGCTTTCATCTGAAAGGAAGACTTTGGACCACTGGGCAACAGTCCAGTTTTTCTTCTCCTTAGCCCAGGTAAGACGCCTCTGACTTTGTCTGTGGTTCAGGAGTGGCATAACAAGAGGAATACGACAACTGAAACCAAATTCCTTGATACGTCTGTGTGTGGTGGTTCTTGATGCCTTGACACCAGCCTCAGTCCATTCCGTGTGAAGTTCACTCAAATTCTTGAATTGATTTTGCTTGACATCCTCATAAGGCTGCGGTTCTCTTGGTTGGTTGTCCATCTTTTTCTTCCACTCAACTTTCTGTTAACATGCATGGATACAGCACTCTGTGAACAGCCAGCTTCTTTGGCAATGAATGTTTGTGGCTTACCCTCCTTGTGAAGGGTTTCAATGATTGTCTTCTGGACAACTGTCAGATCAGCAGTCTTCCCCATGATTGTGTAGCCTAGTAAACCAAACTGACAGACCATTTTGAAGGCTCAGGAAACCTTTGCAGGTGTTTTGAGTTGATTAGCTGATTGGCATGTCACCATATTCTAATTTGTTGAGATGGTGGGTTTTTGTTAAATGTGAGCCAAAATCATCACAATTAAAAGAACTAAAGACTTAAACTACTTCAGTCTGTGTCCACTGGATTTATTTAATACACAAGGTCAAAAATAAAACATCAATTACAAAAATAAATAAAATTTCACAAAACAACCTAATTTTTTTCTGCATTTTTGATCACTTGTTTTTCATGAATGAATTTTACAACATTACAAAGAGCAATGTGTTTAATTTTACCAGATTTAGTCCTACACTTATTCACTTTTATTTGTTCCCTACTAAATATTTTTTTCACACTAATTTTAGATTTTATACAATTATTTTGCACTCATGATTTTTCTAGAGTACCCTTTGCTACTGAATTATCCACTAACCTAGTTTGTAATAGTATTTATCATAGATTTATATATATTTATATATATATATATATATATATATATATATATATATATATATATATATATATATATGTATATATATGTATGTATGTATGTATATATATATATGTATGTATGTATGTATGTATATGTATGTATGTATGTATATATATATATGTATGTATGTATGTATGTATATATATATATATGTATGTGTATATATATATATATATATATATATATTAGTGGTGGGCATAGATTAATTTTTTTAATCTAGATTAATCTCACTGTAGTTTTGGAATTAATCTAGATTAAAATGGCTCATTTGAATTCTGCCGAAGGCATTCAAATTACAGTATGTTCAATAAGATGTACTTGTTAGTACTGATAGATCTGTGCTGCACTCAAACATAGTAGTTTGACGACGACTCTTCCCCTGCGCTACATTGCTTGGCCTGGCATCTTCCGCATTAGCTAAAGGATGCTTTGCGTTTAGGTGGTACTTGAGATTGGAAGAACTCCTACAGTTGCAAACAACCTTAAGCCTGTTTCACACATACTCCGTCTGCAGTGCGTATGCGTTGCATTTTTTTATTTTTTTTATTTTACGCACCCATGTTAACCGATTCCAGCGTTCATGCGGTTGCGGTCCGTCAGTGCTTTCCAGGAGCGATGCGTCTGCAGCAGTGCAGCGATCGTTTACGTACCGAGTCTATTTTTGCTGAGCTGCATGCGCTGAATTAAAATGACAGCGCATTGTTCACGGTAAAAATTAACATGGACTGACACGGAAATGCAGTAATTTCACAATAAATGTATACTAATTAAAGCCTACTGTTTTTCACACTCAACACATGGGTTTTGGCTAGGTTTAAAACAAGAAAAAGAGCACC
Organism: Cyprinus carpio; assembly: GCF_018340385.1. NCBI lineage: Eukaryota > Metazoa > Chordata > Actinopteri > Cypriniformes > Cyprinidae > Cyprinus > Cyprinus carpio. Next base: position 36,164,022 of record NC_056574.1, read on the forward strand.
TTTAGATAAAAATTGTTGTGTTTAAATGTTTTGTCGCTTGCTTGAGCAGCTTATTATACAAACCTAGAAGTCAAATGCATGAACAATATGTTGTTCATATTTATTAAGTTTAAACTAATGTCTATCATTATTTTTTTTTAACATGGTTTGAAATTTAGAATGATGAACAAATGTTGTGTTTGTGGACTAAACAGCCGCGGATCAGTAGCGGACTGCAAACGCGTCCTGTGTGAAAGCACAATAAGTCCGTGCTGCTTCTGCACCACATACATAACGCACACGGACTGCATACGCACTGCAGACAGAGTATGTGTGAAACAGGCGGGAGTCTTGTCGAGGGTTTTTTTTGGGAAGCTTGGTAATTTCACAGTAGGCATACACACAGGTTTTGAAGACTCTTTCTCGCCCCCTACAGTGTAATTCGTCTAGGTATACATCCACGCTAAACTATCACGGTGAAAGTCATCATAGCTTGCGTAGTATAGACCCAGCTCCCAACCCAACTTTGAGTATAGATTAACGGCGTATTTATTTTTAATCGCCCGATAAGAGTCTCAACTCAACACATCAACTCCAACAACGACAAATCACCAACACAAATATATATATATATATATATATATATATATATATAAATAACTTTTCTTTATAATGAAGTTATTATGTGTAACAACAGAGTGATGATCAGGTCAACACATACTGATGTATATAAATTCAACACTGATTTTAAAAAAACTGCTGGTATTGGATCGATATCGGCAAATATTCAAGCTTTTTGGTATCGGATTGGGATAAGTTCTGAAAAAGTGGTATCGAGTCAGTCCTCAAAAGGTGAGTGGATAAGCAGAAGCCCACAAATTGTACTAATAAGGCAAGAAAGTATTGTCATCAGTCAGGATTTGGCCCAAAAGCTAATATCCAGCATACCAGAGCATATTACAGAGGTTATGAAGAACAAGGGTCAACACTGTAAATATTGACTCATATTTTTTGCCAATAAAAGCTTTTAAAACATATGATATGCTTATCATTGTTTTTCAGTATACCATAGAAATGTTGAAAAATAATCTACAAATACTGAAGCAGCAAACTTTGCAAAACATTTTAGGCCATGATTGTATATTCATGATTATTTTGACATGAAAAGATATTTACGGTCAGCACTTGTTGTTTTGTTAATTAAATCTGAACAATATAAGAATATATATAAAATATAAATACAATATAAAATAAATGCTTGAACACATGGTAAATAGAGATAAAAGTCTGGTTAGGTAGCAACAAATGTTTGAACTAATATCTTTGTCCATGATTAATACATGATCCTGTTTAAATTAATACATGATCCTGTTTAATTTAAATTAAGATACAATGCATACTATTATTGACAATAAAATTAAAAATGTATTCCTTCTAGGTAGTCCAAATAGAGGGTTTGTGGAAAAAAGCCCATGTAAATAAATTGCCATTGGGCACATACTGGTTCGGAGGGATTGTAGGGTGAATTCGGATCTCTTTTGCCATGTGTTTAACTGGCCAATGGGACGTTCCAACTTACCCCCTTTTCCTGGGGGAAGTCCGTGGTAATAGGGTTTCGGACGAAGTTGACCGTTGACCATCTAGACCACTATTTTTGCGGAACGTCTCCAAACGCGTCCAGAGACTGGAGGCAGGCGGTCCTGACCCGCGGGTGTTCACCGGCGCCCCCTCTCTGGCTGTTTTGTGACCACCGACGCAAAATGCTCCGATCAGCCTGCACTCTCGGCGGGGTGTGGGGGGGGCCCCACGAGCCACTGTGCCAAGTTTCGGGCTCCTGGGATGTTTCTGAAAAGATCCCACCTGCAATTTATTTCAATTGATTGGGCCTAATGGTTTCGTGGACACGGCTCGCTAGGGTCTGAACGAGGAGAATTCGGCATATTAGTCTCAGTGGGACCCCCTCAACCGGGCGGAAAAGTCTGGGGGCCCTACCCTTTAGGGGTCAGAAAGTCAAAAAAGGGAGCGAGTGTCCACCAAATCGGTACGCGTCTAAATTGGAAGTGAGACGTCCCCTGTTCAGAGACAATGCGTTGTAAAGCCCCGAGATTCCCGCAACTCAGGGGCCCCTCTCTCGCGTGCCTGAAGCATGAAGCCATAAGACCTTGAAAACAAATACCCATCTGGCACCCTGAAATCACTCTAAAGGCTCTGATCATGTGAGTATAAGAGGGCTGAGGGAGAGATTTTGTGCAGAAGGCTCCCAATTTTTCCCTCGCCCTAGGGCCCTGTGCCTTCAGCGGCTTGCTCAGGCTGGGGGCCTAGGAGTCACTGTGCCAAGTTTCGGCCCCTGGGACGTTTCTGAAAAAATCCCACCTGCCATTTATTTGAATGGGTTCGACCTAGCAGTTTCATGGACACGGCTCGCAAGGGTCCAATTGAGCCAAATTCATCATATTTGTCTCGGGGGGACCCCCTTGACCGGGAGGAACGGTCCGGTGATGGTACGACCTTCTTTAGGGGTCAAAAGGTCAGAAAAGGGGTGAGCACATGTCTCTATTTTTCCTTAATGTGACCTATTAAGCTGCAAATGGACACATGTCCCACTTACAATGTATTCAATGGGATGGCTATAGTAGGTTAGTGGGATGATTGTCCAACAATCTATTAAACCTGAACCATACAATAAACTGCAAATGGACACACATACCACTTGCCATGTGTTCATATTGGATGGCTATTTAATAAACTGCAAGTGGAAACATATCCCACTTGCAATGTATTCCATGGGATGGCTATAGTAGGTTACTGGGATCATTGTCCACCAATCTATTAAACCTGAATAAATGGGAACTTGGATGTTTTCACATAAGGTAATGTCCATTTCCAATTTATTCAGCGCAACCTCCATACTGCTCCCGTGAACGTTCATTTATATGCAAATTCTACAGTATTATGACATGAAACTGACACGAACGGATTCCTCTGAGCATGCTGACTACAATACAGGTGTTTTCATCAACAACCTTGCACCTATTTATGGAAAATACATTTTATTTAAGTGTACATGGAAGCACTAGGAAGGGGCCGTCAAATAAATTGCAAGTAGACATGCACCATATGTGATGAAATCACACAACCAAATTTCCCAAAATCCAACATTCTTTTTCGTGCAAATTCTACAGTATTATGGGATGAAACTGACATGAATGGACTCCGCTGAGTGTGCCGAGTACAGTGCATTTACGTGTCCACGGTAGCAATACAAAGGGCCCGCTGACTAAACTGCAAATGGACACATATCCCACTTGCCATGTATTCATATTGGATGGCTTTGAATAGCTTTGTGGACAGTCAGTTTTTATGCAAATAATGCACTTTAATGCCATAATTAAACAACTTTAATGTTGTTTTCATTGAAACATGACAACTGCCTTTCAGTTGATTTTATTTTATATAGTATAGATTTCCATAGATTATCCTGAGCACAGTAGAGGTTTTTTTCAGGAAAAAATATTGATCATACTTTAAAAAAAAATCCACTTTATTTACACATGTCCATAGATAGATTCCATTTTCAATTTATTCAGGGGGGGGGGGGTACATATTAGCTTCATGGACAGTCAGTTTTTTTATGCAAATTATACAGTTTTATGGCTTCAAACCCAACATATTCCTGTGTTTTTCTAGATAAATCAAAATGGTCACATGTCCGATCTGCCACAGTGAATATGCAAACCTCCGGCAGCACCTTTGGACTTTTCATTTTGTTTTTAATTTGGAGGAACATGCCATTTTGTTAAAACTGGACCATTCCAGACTTCCCTTGAAAAATGAGGTGTGCCCAATATGTGCAAAGAAGTGCATATATACACCGACTGGCATGTGCGTAAAGACTTGTTGGTAAGTTTTGAGCAGTTATGCTTTAAATTAACAATGTATGAAATAGCTTTACATGTGTAAGTATTTTAAGCATTAACAAACATTTTTTGTTGCAGAAGACCAAAAGGATGGAGGCCCTCCACACCCTGAGGTGGAGGGTGGCAGTGCAGGAGCTGAAGGTGCTGCACCAAACAAACCCTGAGATCCCGCTGGCCATAGGCGGAGTTTCACTTTTGTGCTGGGGGGGGCACCTACCAGCAGACCACGAGCTCAGATTTTTTTATGGGCTACCATATTTCATATATCATACCATCTACATTTAAAATACGTTTACATTGCACAAGCCTGTTTATAACTCTCCCACATCTTCATGCTATTTGAATGTACCTGTGACGAAGCGTGTTTTGTCAGCTTCTCTGACAGTTTTTTCCAGTTCCGAGCTCCCACTTTTGTAAATAGTTCGTCTGCGTCTGATCTTGCAATATTTGAAGAAAAGTGGCGACAGCAAAAACAAAAAACCGAATCCAGTGATATTGAGTACTCCATCCATGGGAACTTGTGATAGTAAGATGTGGAGAAGGCACGATTTACATTTCCAATTAGGCGCTTAGGGAAAGAAGAAAGTATGGGCTGTTTCGGCCCAATAGCTTTCTCCCCGAGGTCACCGTATCCAGATCCAGATGCGGCAGGTTGAGCGGGTAACTTCGCTGACACGGTGGCGCCGGTTCTGCTGGATCCCAGGCCAGCTTTGTTGCTCTCAGATGCGGCCTCGGTTGCTGTGTCAGTAGCAGCAGTGGAATTGATGATTGAAGTGTCAGAGTTAGAAAACTCCACACTTTTACTAGTGGGTTTATTAAAAAAATGACGAATGTCCATTTTGTTTATTTAGCATGTAGACTAAAGCGGGAACAGAACGAGAAGAGAGTCCACTCACGTAACTTACCGCGATACTTTGAAGTCCGCCAAAATGAGCTTCTTTTTCAATATAGTAATTAAAAATAATTAATTCTAAACTTACTCATTATATCCACAAAAATTATAAGATAGGACAAATAAAATTAGAAAATATGAATTCTGTATTTTTTTTATTTTTCAAAGCACAAGACAGGCATTAATTGGCTCTGGTCTGCCCCCCTTAGCCCCCCCAAACTCCGCCTATGCCGCTGGCTACACGGTTAGATGAGGAGGAGGAGCCTGTAGCCCGACCCTCTGCAGCAGAAGGCCCTCATCCAGATGGACCAGAGCCAGGGGGGCACACCTATTCAAGTGTGAGCACCGCATATCGGGAATGGGGTCCGCACCACCCCAGCTGGTGGGGGCTGTGCCAACACAGGGGGAGGGGGACACTCTCTCTCTGGTTTTGGGGGGCGCAGTGCTGGAGGTGTTGTCCAAACCAGCTGAGGTGTCCCCACCTGCTGAGGTTTCTGCCCCACTGCCTGAGGCGGGGGCTTCATCCAGTGCAGCATCGGCATCACCGAAAGAGAAGGGAGAAATGGAGTTGATGAGTAAGAATGAAATTATAATCGTATTTCTTATAATATTGCAGTTGATGGTAGACTAACCTGAAGATTTGTTTTACAGAGGATCTCGGATTTGTGATTGCTGATCCCCCGGAGGACTTGCCCCCTAACATTTTTGATGACATTTGATGATAAATGTTCTTTAAAAAAAAAAAATATATCAGGTTATTTAATTTGTTTTGATAGCGTGTTTCATTTTTCTAATTTTTTTTATAAATAGTTATTAAAGTTTTCAAAGAGTTTTTCATCTTGTATTTTAATATGTTCTGCTAAAGTCTGTTCTCAAATCTTATTTGTTTTCTCTAGCATTTGATTAAAGTCAGGTTAAGGTTTTGTTGTCAGTTTGCTCTGATTCTATTTTAATGTTTTTATTTATTTATTTTTTTCATATAATGCATGTTTCCTATTATGCTTTTTATATACTGTGTTTTGTTGTACAGCATTTTTGCGCAACTGTTTGCTTTTAAATGTGCTATAGAAATACATTTTGAATTTGACTTTAAAATGTTTGAAAAAAAATTGCTCAAATGTTTGAAATTTAGTCAAGGTGGTTCTTTACTTAACATAATATTAAATTGTACTTGTTTAATGAAATGTTTAATAAAAAACATTTTACTATATATTTTGAATACATTTTGAATAAATTGGAATTAGGATGTTTTCACATAAAGAAACATCCACTTCCAATTTATTCTATGGGCCCCTCATTACAAGTTAGACTTGCAAGTGAACCAAGCAAATAGCCCCATTTCCAGTTTATTAGACTAGAAGTGGAAAGAGAAATGGACTGCAACATATGCACTCTAACGTATTAGACTCAAAGTGGGATGTAACAGACTGCAAATGGGACCCAAAAAGTTATAAGTAACCCCTGCATGGGCAGTGTCCCTGACAATTATCTTCTTGCCAACCAGTGCAGCATTACTAAAAGCAGAGATGCCTTTGGAGGACTGCTCCTTGTGCTGTCGTGGCTACCATCAGCTAAGCCAACACCTGCGCATCATGCACAAGGTGCTGAATGTGAAGGAGCGCAAGCTTCTCCTCACCATTTCTTCCGGGAGAGTTAACGTGAGGAAAGGCACCTACCCTGTTCCAGGGTGCAAGAAGAACACCAGCCGCCTGGACCGCCACTTAAACAGCAACACCGAGCAGACCAAGGTGGCTCGGCGTGATGCTATGCAGGCCTGCAAAAGAAAAAAAGATAATCGAAGACTTGGCGAGCTTGAGGGCCTCCAACCCGGAGGAGCCAATGGTCTCAACCCTGGACCTGCGGGCTTGCCGGGTATCTGCAAAACATAGGATCCCTCAGATTCTGGGTAAATTTTTAACTCCTCTCACTTCTCATACTTTGGCATCCAAAGCGACCCTTAAAGCTTCTCTTTTTTTCTTTGAAGATCGCCTGAAGAGTGGGGCCGAAAAAAAGGACCAGTGGTCTTTTTATGGACACCTCACCACTTACTGGGCCAGCATTTTTGGCCACTGCTGTGGGGTGTTCCAAAATATGAGTAGTAAGGAGGTGGAGGACGCCCATAAAACAGCGAGCGAAGGCCAATTAGTCATTAACGTGAGTGGTTCTCTCTCTGTCTGTCTCTCTCTCTCTTTCCGCATGGTTTTCTTAAAAAAATGCTTATGCCGCTTCTTGCTGTTTCTGCAGATATCAGCCCACAAGACCAACCAGGCCTTTGGTGCCGCCCAGCTGGCCCTGGACCAGGAGAAGTATGGGTGGATGTAAGAATTTCTTTCTCTCCGGTCCACTTTGGTGGGGGGGCAGAGTTGCCAATTACTTCTTCTTCACAAATTCCAGCTCCTGCAAAAACCCTGAATCAGCATTTTCAGGAGACGTGAGCGAGCATGGGGTTACCAGGCACACCCACATTTACTGATGTGAGGACCTCCATCGCCACCCATGTAAGCATTCCTGTCCATGTTCCTGCTTTGTGAGTTTCTGATGTGTTTTTTTCTAATTCTTTACCTATGCTTTTCTCTACCCGAAATGGCAAAGAACACCCACTGCCCAGAGGATAGGCACAAAGTGACACAGTTCACGACAACGCCACAGCTGACTGGTTCTATGCCCTCAACCTACACGCAAAGCAGGCAGCAAAACACCATCACCTCTTTGACACAGCTGTGGTGGGTGAGGAAGCTGAGGCAGTGTCAAGACCCCTTGAAAAGAAAGAGGACAAAACCCCGCAAGCTGCCAGCCGTAGAAAAGTCCTCCTCCACCAGCCCACCACCCTCCGACAGCCCTCCCCATGCCGAAGAAGGCCAGGAGTCGGGGGAATCTGCTTCAGTAAGTCCAATTTCCCATGAATTGGTTTAACTGTTTGTGACAAGTAGGCATGTCCAATAACTCTTTGCCTTTCTCATTCTTTCCATAAGGAAAGAACCCCGTCAAAGAAGCGGATTCTCAGATGCAGACTGGAGGTGTGGCTCTCCCCACATAAATCGCCACAGAAGATAGTGTCCAAAAGGCTGGTGGAACAAGGAAAAAAAAAAAAAAAAACTGAAGAGGTCCAAAAGAGCCCCCCTATAAATAGATTTGTGTTTTTAAATTGTCCCTTTTGACATTTGATGATAATTGTTCTTATTTTTCATTTCTAAGAAAAAAAGTAAGGTTATCACTTTATTTGTTTTGACAGCCTGTTTCATTTTTCTAATATATTTTTTTTGTAAATAGTTAATACAATTTTCAAAAAATGTTTATATTGTATTTTAATATGTTCTCTGCTAAAGTCTGTTCTCAAATCTTATTTGTTTCCTCTGGCATTTGATTAATGTAAGGTTTTGATGTCAGTTTGCTCTAAATCTATTTTAATCTGTTTATTTTTTTCATATAATGCATGTTTTCTATTATACATTTTATGTATTGTGTTTTGTTATACAGCACTTTGGCGCTATTTTTAATGTGCTATAGAAACAAATTTTGACTTTGAATTTGACTTTAAAACGTTTGAAAAAAAAAATTGTTCAATAAATGTTTGAAATTTAGTCAAGGTGTTTCATTAATTAACCTGTTAACCAGACCCCCCATTATGGGACTCACAGCTGAAAGTGCCCTAGCTAACTTCCCTACCTAACAGTTCCTTACTTCAGTGTGTTACACACATAATTTTGGTGTCTTTGGAAAGAAGACCCTTTGGGCTTTACTTTTTAATCAACCAGAGTTGATAATGCTCAAAAATATTAAAAGTTCTAAACACTGAAGTGCCTTGAAATTTTTTTTATAAATATATATAAAAATACATGAAATCAGTCCTGGAGCAATCTAGAAAAGTAATGGGTTGAAAGTCAAATGTACAAAAATGGTGTGCACATCCCAAACATCCAGATAGGATGCAGGTGCAAGACAACTGAATGATATAGACAAATAAAGAAGTGTGAAGTCTGCACACTGAAAATTACTGCTCCAGAAGAATTTAATCAAGCAACGTTTCGACCTTCAGGTCTTCATCAGGCACAATATCAATGTGAGGTGAAGTCAACTTTAAATAGACACAGGTGATCACCTTAATTAGGCACACCCAAGAAATCATGTGACAAATACAAGTCATGTGACACATACAAGTCATGTATATTATGTGACAAATACAAATCATGTAACAAATACAAGCTACAAAGATGTTTTTGAATCTCTATAAAAATGGCTTAATATCAAAATCCTCATTCAACCCTAAAGGTGACAAAGTATTTAAGGTATAAATCCAAAAACATTCCCTCTGTAATAATTTCTTCTCATAATCTCCTCCTCCTAAGGGTTTTGTTACCTTTTCTATACCAACATACTGCAAAACGCTGACGTTATGGCCTGCTTGTCTAAAATGAGATGCTATAGGACTGCGCATATCTCCAGTTCGAATGTTACTGCGATGTTCACTAATACGAGTGCGTAATTGTCTGAATGTTTTACCCACGTATGCAAGACCACAAGGACAACGAATTAGATAAATCACATGAGTGGAAGCGCAGGTAATGGTACCCCGTATCGGAATATCACGACCAGTGCGTAGATGACTAAACGATTTACATTTATGTGTAAAAGCACACTGGGCGCACTTACCACATCTATAATTACCTGGAGGAAGAGTTGGAATACCTTGTTTAATACGTGAAGGATATTCAGATTTAACAAGCAAGTCACGAAGATTGTTTTGACGTTTAAAGACTAATTTCGGACCATTTTTGAAGACACCTGATAATTTAGGATCACTTGAAATAATATGCCAATGTTTGTTTAGGACTCTACGAAACTCCACACTCAATGCGGAGTATTTTATCATGCAAATGGGAGCATTATGAGCTTGCGTTTTATTATTGTTTTGTTCACAAACACTGGTTTTGAGATGTCTCGTTGAATTTCTTTTTGGCATTTTCGATCCATTCTATACGATAACCACGATTCAAGAATCTTTTAGTTAAATCATTGGCTTGATGACTGTAAGATTTATCCGTACTACAAACTCTGTGCACACGCTTAAATTGGCTGATAGGTAAACTCTTAACTAAAGGTCTAGGATGGAAACTATCGCCTCTTAAAATAGTATTGCAATCCGTTGGTTTTCGGTACAGATCAGTGTGGAGTTTCCCATCACATATGTATACTCAAACATCAAGAAAACTAATGCTCACTGGATCACATTCCATAGTGAAATTCACATGCTCAGTCCTTGAGTTAAGATATAAACGGTATATTGATGACATTTTTATGATTACTAAGGCCACACCTGCAGAGATGTTGACGTTTTTGAATTATCTTAACTCAAAGACTGAGCATGTGAATTTATGCCGGTGTTGGTGTTCAGAGCTTGGTAAGCTTTACCCACTAGCGATGATGTTATTTTACAAGGTTTAGTGGGGAGAGTAGGTTTCTTAACCGAGGATGCAGATTCGGGCGAGAGATAGCTCGCAAGCGTCTCTTCAACCCGAGGCATCTACGAATACCCCCGCGACTTTGCATCCACGATAGGGCAAAGATGCGGGAAGTATACGGTTTGCTCCATGACTTCGACACCTCATCATGGCGGTCCTCGAAAAAGGGGAGAGACTGATGTTGCGGTCTCCCTCTCCTACCACCAGACAGAAACCTATCCTCCAGCTTACTACGTTTGGGGGTCTCTTGTTTGCGTGACCAGTCAAGCTGCAGTCTGTCCACCGCGCGAGTAACCACCTCGAGCAGTTCCTCGACCGATTTCCTCTCGCTAGAGGAACGCTCAGAGGCGGGCTGCTCATGGCCCGAAGACCCAAGAGATATATAATCCTCCTCGTGAACCGATGAAGCACCGGAGCGCGCTTCGAGATCATGAGAGAGGATGCGTGGATCTGGTGACACCGTAAGCGAAAGGGACGGGCCCGTCGCTCGCTCGTCACGCAGATCCGCACGAGAGCCCTTCGATGAAAAGGTGGGTGCGGTCTGAAAATAGTTCAGACGAGCACGAAGCATCTTCACTGAGAGCAGTTCACAATGCTCGCACTCGGCCGTCTCTAAAGCCAGAACCGCGTGCTCCTCCCCCAAACAAACAAACAAAACAGTAATGTGTATCCAGTTCATACATAGGACGAGAGCATGGAGGAACACAACACTTACCGTTTCGTTGGCTCATCCTACGAAGATCTGTAGCAGATGAAAATAATATTCCTGATGCAAACATGCACAGAATGATCTGAAGACAAAAACCTGTTGATGCACCTGTGGCTTATCTATTTATAGCCCCGTGTTGCGGGCGCGCTCCGATGGCGTCATCAACCGAGGCTATATTACCGCCGGGTCAATTCTATCGACGTGTTACACACATTATTCACTGTTGGTCACGAATTAGACGTTTCCCAATGCGCTGAGCAGCGCAGCATCGACTGAAGCTTTCGAAAGGGAATTATTGTAGACAGTTTTGTCTTTATGGATTTTGATATATTTATGCTAAAACATAAGAATATTATTCTACAAAAATATAGAATATTAATATAATTATTATAAAAATTGTGTATGGCACAAATGGCATTTATACTCCGTATCTCATATTTCCTTGACATCTTGTACCTTTAACGGTGTTAAATACGGTGTCACGTGGATGTGAATATGCATGGAAATGATATGCAGATGAGGTTATTCATAGTAAAACTAGGCGCTGTAAGCTCCATATATGGTGATTTCTGGGAGGAGTCAGGGTGGAGATGCACATACACACATCTTCCCCTGACTGAGATTTATAAAGGGATTTTTGCTCAAGTTCTGGTGTATGCATGGTTTTATAAATCTGAAAACTTTTGTGCGTACGCAAAATCTAGCTTTTGTGCATAAGTACACTTTTAGGATGAAATCTACAGAGAGTTTTACCCCAGGTGTCTACATTGTCAGCTGAGGAGATTACAAAGATTACCCGAGTGTTTTTTTAACAATTGTTAATGATAAATGCCCTGTGATGTTTGTACTGGCTACTGTGGGCACCATACAGACTTTATTAAAGAGTTTGCTGATTTTACATCCGAGTTAGTGCTGGCTGCAGATAAAGTTTTAATTGTTGGTGATTTTAATATCCATGTTGATAATGAAAAAGAGTGCATTGGGATCAGCATTTATAGACATTCTGAACTCTACTGGGGTTAGACAACACGTCTCAGGACCTACTCATTGTCGAAATCATACTCTAGATTTAATACTGTCACATGAAATTGATGTTGATGGTGTTGAAATTATGCAGCCAAGCGATGATATATCAGATCATTATTTAGTTTTGTGCAAACTTCATATAGCTAAAACTGTACATTCTACTTCTTGTTACAAGTATGGTAGAACCATCACTTCTATCACAAAAGACTGCTTTGTAAGTAATCTTCCTGATGTATCCCAATTCCTTAGCATATCCAAAACCTCAGAACAACTTGATGTAACAGAAACTATGGACTCTCTCTTTTCTAGCATTTTAAATACAGTTGCTCCTTTACGCTTAAGGACGGTTAAGGAAAACAGTCTGACACCGTGGTGTAATGAGCACACTCGCACCCTAAAGAGAGCAGCCCGGAAAATGGAGCGCAGCTGGAGGAAAACAAAACTAGAGGTATTTTCGTATTGCTTGGAGGGAAAGTAACCTATCTTACAGAAAAGCATTAAAAACTGCTAAATCTGATTACTTTTCGTCTCTTTTAGAAGAATAACCCCAGGTATTCATTCAATACAGTGGCTAAATTAACGAAAATTAAAGCATCAACAAGTGTTGACATTTCCCAACATCACAGCAGTAAGGACTTTATGAACTACTTTACTTCTAAAGGTCGATACTATTAGAGATAAAATTGTAACCATGCAGCCATCAGCTACAGTATCACATCAGACAGTGCACTATAGATCCCCTGAGGAACAGTTCCACTCATTCTCTACTATAGGAGAGGAAGAATTGTATAAACTTGTTAAATCATCTAAACCAACAACATGTATGTTAGACCCTATTCCATCTAAGCTCCTAAAAGAGGTGCTTCCAGAAGTCATAGATCCTCTTCTGACTATTATTAATTCCTCATTGTTATTAGGATATGTCCCCAAAACCTTCAAACTGGCTGTTATTAAGCCTCTCATCAAAAACACCACAACTTGACCCCAAAGAACTAGTTAATTACAGACCGATCTCGAATCTCCCTTTTCTTTCCAAGATACTAGAAAGGGTAGTATCCTCACAATTATATTCCTTCTTAGAGAAAAATGGCATCTGTGAGGATTTCCAGTCAGGATTTAGACCGTATCATAGTACTGATCATAGTACTGAGACTGCTCTCCTTAGAGTTACAAATGACCTGCTCTTATCATCAGGGGCCTCATTTATAAACGTTGCGTACGCACAAAAGAAGGCGTACGCCACTCTCTACGCAATAATTGATATTTATAAAAAGCAAACTTGACGGGAAAATGTGCGGCCCTTCACGCAAGCTCTGACCCAGGCGTACGCACAAAAACGGGTGAAATGAGAAATGGTGACACCGTCGGCAGATGGAAGAAACACATGAAAGTGAAAGTGAAAATGACAATACTGCCTCTCATAAATAACATGAAGACTTCACAAAGCAAGTCTTACAATTAACAGCCTACACAAACACCCGTTTGATCGATCATCAGCAGTGAAACAAAAAAAAATCAAACGAAAATTACAACAGAAATTCAAATGAACACATATTTGCAAAAAGAAAAGTGAAAAATATGTTCTGCAATATTGGCATGTTTGTGCAATTCATCCTCATAAATAATATACTTAACAGAACGAAAATAATGTACAAAACTGATATTCTCGTCAATGTGTCCGTCTGGCGGAGCTTTAATCGCACCGATAAGAGTCTCACGTTAAAGCAGCACGTTAACGCCGATACGGACCATCACTAAATATATATATATATATATATATAGATTATATTATATAAATAATTCTCTTTATAATGACTTTATGTGTAACACAACAGAGTGCTGATCAGGTAAAACACATACTGATGTATCTACATTCAACCCTGATTTAAAAAAAACTGTGGATCGTATCGATTGGCAAATATTCAAGCTTTTTGGTTCGGCTGGGATTAGTTCTGAAAAAGGGTGGTATCGAGTCAGATCTCAAAGGTGAGTGGATAAGCAGAAAGAAGGGGGGGAGTGGGGGCTGGGCAAAAACTTGTTCTAATAAGGCAAGAACGTATTGTCATCAGTCAGGATTTGGCCCAAAAGCGAATTATCCAGTATACCCAGAGCCTATTAAAATGGTTATGAAAAAACAAGGCGTCAACACTGTAAATCTGCCTATTATATTTTTGCCAATTAAAAGCTTTTAAAACATATGCTTTGGTATCATTGTTTTCCAGTATACCGATAGAAAGGTTGAAATAAATCTACAAATACTGAAGCAGCAAACTTTGCAAAACCATTTAAGGCAAGGATTGATAGTCCTCGATATGTTGACTGAAAAGATAGTGGCCGGTCAGCACTTGGGTTTTGTTAAATAAATTCTGAACAATTATAAGAATATATATAAAATATAATACAATTATAAAATAACATGCTTGAACAATGGTAAATAGAGGATAAAAGTCTGGTTAGGTAGAGCAACCACAATGTTTTGAACTAATCTCTTGTCCATGATAAATACCTGATCCTGTTTAAATTTAAATACATGATCCTGTTATTTCAAATTAAGATACAATGCATACTATTCTTGGACCACTAAAATTAAAAAATGATTCCTTTAGGTAGTCCAATAAGGGTTTGTGGAAAAAAGCCCATGAAATAAATTGCCATTGGGAACATACTGTTCGGAGTAGGGATTGTAGGTGACTTCGGACTCCGATTTTGCATGTGTTAACTGGCAAAGGGGCGTTCCACTTACCCCTTTTCCTGGGGGAAGTAGTGGTAAATAGGGTTCGGACGAAGTGACGTTGCCCAGCTAGACCACTATTGTGTTGGGAACGTCTCCAAGGTCCAGAGTACGGAGGCAGCGCGGTCCTGGACCAGCGGGTGTTCACGGCGGCCACTCTGGCTGTTTTGTGACCACCGACGCAAAATGCTCCGATCAGCCGGCACTCTATCGGCGGGGTGTGGGGGGGGGGGGCCCACGAGCCACTGTGCCAAGTTTCTGGCTTGGGATGTTTCTCGAAAAGATCCCACGCTGCAATTATTGCAATTGATGGGGCCTAATGGTTTCAGTGGACACGGAGCGCGAGGGTGTCGAACGAGGAGAAATTCGGCATATTAGTCTCAGTGGGGAACCCCTCAACCCGGGCGCGGGGAAAAGTCTGGGAGCCCTACTTAGGGGTCGAAAGTCAAAAAAGGGCAGCGAGTTGGTCCACCAATAGGTCCGCGTCTAAATTGGACGGAGAGTCCCCTTTCAGAGACTATGGCGTTGTAAAGCACCCGAGTTCTCAGCAATCAGGGCCATTACTCTCTCGGCGTGCCTGAAGCTATGAGCCATAGACCGTGAAAACAACTACCCATCTGGCACCCTGAATCACGCTAAAGGGCTCTGAGGATCAGGTGAGTTAACGAGGGCTGAGGAGAGCTTTTGTACTGAAGGTTCCAATTTTTCCCTCGCCCTAGGGCCCTGTGCCTTACAGCGGCTTGTCAGGCGGGGGGGATAGGAAGTTCCACCGTGCCAAGTTCGGCCCCTGGGACGTTTCTGAAAAAATCCCACTGCATTATTTGAAGGGTTCGAACCTAGACGTTCATGGACACGGCTCGAAAGGGTCAATTGAGCCAAAGTCATCATATTGTCTCGGGGGGAACCCCCTTGGACCGGGAGGCCCGGTTGGGTGATGGTACGACTCTGTAGGGGTCAAAAGGTAGAAAAAGGGGTGAGCAATGTCTTATTTTTCAGCTTAATGTGACCTCTTAGCTGCAAATGGGACACATGTCCCACTTACAATGTATGCAAATGGGATGGCTATAGTAGGTTAGTGGGTATGATGTCCAACAATCTATTTAAACCGGAACTGATCAATACACTGCAATGGCCCCCCTACAACCCTTGCCATGTGTTATAGTGGAGGCTATTTACATAAACTGCAACGTGGAAAACATACCCACTGCCAATGTCTTCCATGGGGGCTATAGTCGGTTGTGGGATC
The DNA here is from genome assembly GCF_018340385.1 of Cyprinus carpio. Taxonomy (NCBI): domain Eukaryota; kingdom Metazoa; phylum Chordata; class Actinopteri; order Cypriniformes; family Cyprinidae; genus Cyprinus; species Cyprinus carpio. Next base: position 36,179,981 of record NC_056574.1, read on the forward strand.
ATTGTCACCAAATCTATTAAACCTGAATAATGGGAACTGGCATGGTTTTCCAAAGGTAATGGTCCATTTCCAATTCTCAGACACCTCATTATGCTCCGTAAAAGTCATTTATATGCCACATGCTACGTATTGGGGAAATGAAAATGACACGAACGGTTCCTCTGCCGGCCTGCTGAATCAATACATGTGTTGGTCTCAACAACGTGCACCATTTATGGAAAATACATTTTCTTTAGTGTACGTGGAAGCACTAGGAGGGGGCCGTCAAAGAAATGCAAGTGGACATGCACCAATGTGATAAATACACAACCAAATTTCCCAAAAATCCAACATTCTTTTCGTAGCAAATTCTACAAGTATTATGGGATGAAACTGACATGAATGGACTCGTGAGTGTGCGAGTACAGGGCATTTACGTGGTTCCAAGGTAGCAATACAACGGGCCCGCTACTAAACGCAAAGTGGAACCCTTCTCCATTGCCATGTATCATCTTGGACGGCTTGAATAGCTTGTGGACAGTCAGTCTTTTATGCAAAATACTGCACTTTAATGCACATAACTTAAACACTCTTTAATGTTGTTTCATTGAAAACATGACAACTGCTTTCAGTTGATTTTATTTTATATGATAGATTTCTATAGATTATCCTGGAGCACAGCAGTAGAGGTTTTTTTCCGGCAAAAATATTGGATATACTTAAAAAAAAATCCACCGTCTTTACACATGGCCATAGATAGATTCCATTTTCAATGTATCCGGGGGGGGGGGGGGGTAAATATTAGCTTCATGGACAGTTCATGTTTTATGCAAATTATTCTACCAGTTTAGGGCTTAAACACCATATCCTGTGTTTTCTCGATAAGTCAACATTGTTCCCAGTCCGATCTGCCCCGTGAATATGCAACCGCGGCAGCTACCTTACCCTGGATTTTTCATTTGTTTTTAATTTGGCAGGGAAATGACATTTTGTTAAAACTGGACCCTCCAGCCTTCCCTTGAAAAATGAGGTGTGCCACAATATTGTGCAAAGAAGTGCATATATACACCGACTGGCATGTGGCGTCAAGACTTGTTGGTAGTTTGAGCAGTTATGCCTTTAAATTAACAATGTATGAAATAGCTTACATGTGTAAACGTATTTAAGCATTAACAAACATTTTGTTGCAGAAGATCCAATAGGATGGAGGCCCTCCACACCCTGGGTGGGAGGGTGGCAGTGCAGGAGTGACGGTGCTGCACTTATTTTTACACCAAACAAAAACCTGAGTCCCGCTGGCCATCGGCGGAGTTTCACTTTGTGCTGGGGGGGGCACTACCCAGCCGAACCCCGGCTCCGATTTTTATGGGCTACCTATTTCATATAATCATCCATCTACTTTAAACTACGGTTTACATGCACATGCCTGTTTATAAGACTCTCCACATCTTAGGCTATGTTGATGTATGTGAGAAGCGTGTTTTGTCGCTTCTCTGACAGTTTTTTTCCAGTCCGGCTCAGCTACCACTTTGTAAATAGTTCGTCTGCGTTCTGATCTTGCAATATGTGAAGAAAGTTGGCGACACAGCCAAAAAACAAAAACCCGAATCCAGTGATATTGGTCTCCATCCATGGGAACGTGCTAGTAAAATGTAGAGGAAGGGGGCACGATTAACATTTTCCAATTAGGCCGCTTAGGAGAAGAGAAAGTATTGGCTGTTTCGGCCCAATAGCTTCTCCCGAGGTCAGCGTTCAAGACCAGATGCGGCATGTGAGCGGGTAACTTCGATGACACGGTGGCGCCGGTTCTGCTGGATCCCAGGCAGCTTTGTGATATCAGTGCGGCCCGGTTGCTGGTCAGTAGCAGCAGCTGGAATTGAATGATTGAAGTGTCAGCGTTAGAAAACTCCACACTTTACTAGTGGGTTTTATTAAAAAACGACGAATGTCCATTTTTGGTTTATTTAGCATGATATGACTAAAGCGGAACAGAAAACGAGAAGAGAGTCACTCAGGAAAACTTACCGCGATACTTTGGAAGTCTCCAACAATGAGCTTCTTTGTAAATCTGTAATTAAAAATAATAATTCTAAATTACTATTATATCCACAAAAATTATAAGATGAGGACACATACAATAGAAAATAGAATTCGTATTCTTTTTTATTTTTCAAAGCACAAGACAGGCATCGAATTGGGCTTGGTCGGCCCCCCTTAGCACCCCAAACGCCGCACTATGCCGCTGTCTAACGTAGCTGAGGCGGAGGAGCCCTGTAGCCCACCATCTGCAGCAGAAGGCCTCATCCAGATGGACCAGGGAGCCAGGGGGGGCACACCTATCACCGTGTGAGACGAGATCGGGAACATGGGGTCGCCCACCAAGCTGGTTGGGGGCTGTGCCAACACAGGGGGAGGGGGACACTCCCTCAGGTTTTGGGGGGCGCAGTGCTGGAGGTGTTTGTCAAAACAGCTGAGGGCCACCTGCTGAGGTTTTGCCCTACTGCTTGAGGCGGGGCTTCATCCAGTGCATCGCCATCGGCATCACCGAAAGAGAAGGGCGAAGAACGGGATCGTTGATGAGTAAGAATGCAATTATAATAGTAATTCTTATAATATTGCAGTTGATGGTAGGATAACCTGAAGAGATGTTTTACAGAGGATCTCGGATTTGTGATTGTGCTCCCGGTAGGGTATTGCCAAACATTTTTGATGACATGATGATAATACGTTTCTTTAAAAAAAAAAAATATCTCAGGTTATTAATTGTTTTGATAGCGGTTTCATTTTCACTTTTTTTTATAAAATAGTTATTAAAAGTTTTCAAAGAGTTTTTCATCTGTATTTAGATGTTCTGCTAAAGTTCTGTTCTCAAATCTTATTTGTTTCTCAGGCATTTGATACGGGCAGTTTTAAGGTTTTGAGTCAGTTTTGCTTTGAATCTATTTTAATGTGTTCATTTATGTATTTTTCAATAATGCCTGTTTTCCTATTATGTTTTTTATATATTGGCTTTGGTTGGTATAGCACTTGGCGCAACTGTTTGCTTTTAACTGTGCTATAGAAAAAGTACATTTGGAAGTTGACTTTACAATGTTGAAAAAAAATTGCTCAATGTTTGAAATTTAGTCAAGGGGGTTTTCATTTACGTACCATAATATGAAATGGTTACTGGTTTAATGAAATGTTTCACTAAAAAACCATTTTACTAGATAATTTTGAATACATTTTTGAATAAAATTGGAAATTAGGGATGTTTTCACATAAAGACAAATCCACTTCCAATTTAATTCTATGGGCCCCTCATACAGTAGACTTGAACGTGTGAACAAGCAACTAGCCCATTCAGTTTTATTAGACTAGATGGAAAGCGAAATGGAATGCACCATATGCACTCTAAGTATTAGACTCAAAGTGGGATGTAACAGGACTGCACATGGGACCCAAAACGTTATAAGTAACCTGGCATGGGCAGTGTCCTGACAATTACTGCTTGCCAACCAGTGCAGCATTACTAAATCGCAGAGATGGGATGCCTTTGGGAGGGACTGCTCCTTGTGCTGTTATGGCTACCATCAGCTAAGCAAACACCTGCGCATCCTGCACAAGGTGATGAATGTGAAGAGCGGCAAGCTTCTCCTCACCATTTCTTACGGGAGAGTTAAGTTGAGGAAAAGGCACCTACCTGTTAGCAGGTGCAAGAAGAACACCAGCCGCCTGGCCGCACTTAACAGCCAACACGAAGCAGACAAAGGTGGCCCGGGTGATTGCTATGCAGGCCGGCAAAAAGAAAAAAAAAAAAAGATAACGAAAGACTTGGCGAAGCTTGGGGCCTCCAAACCAGGAGAGCCAATGGCTCACCTGGACCTGCGGGCTTGCCGGGTACTGAAAAACATGGATCCCTCAGAATTCTGGGTAAATTTTTGAATTACTCTCACTTCTCCTACTTTGCGCATCCCACATAGTCGACCAAAGCTTCTCTTTTGTTCTTTGACAGAAGCCTCTGAAGAGTGGGCCGAAAAAAAAAAGGACCACGTGGTTGTTTAGGGGAAAACCTCACCATTACTGGGACCGCATTTTGGCCACTGCAGTGGGGTGTTCCAAAATATGAGTAGTAAGGAGGTGGGGGACGCCCAATAAAACAGCGAGCGAAGGCCAATAGTCATGTAACGTGAGTGGTTCTCTCTCTGTCTTTGTCTCTATCTCTCTTTCCGATGGTTTTTAAAAAAATGTTATGCCTCGCTGCTTGCTGATTCTGCAGATATAGCCACAAGACCAACCAGGACCTTTGGTGCGCCCAGCTGGCCCTGGACCGGGAAGAAGTATGGGTGGATGTAAGAAATTCTTTCTCTCCGGTCCACTTTGGTGGCGGGGCAGAAGTTGCCAATTATTCTCCTCAACAAATCCAGCTCCTGCAAACCTGAATCCGCATTTGAGGCGACGTGAGCGAGCATGGGGTTACAGCGCCACCCAAAGTTACTGAGTCGCGCGACCTCCATCGCCACCCATGTACGCATTCCTGTGCCATGTTCTGCTTTGTGAGTTTATGATGTGTTTTTTTTAATATGTACCTTGCGTGTCTCTACCGAAAATGGCATACAGAACACCACTGCACACCCAGACGCCGCACCCTAGGAACAAAAGTGACCAACAGTTCACGACAAGCCACAGCTGACTGGTTTTATGACTCAAACTACACGCAAGCAGGCAGCAAAACACCATCATCCTCTTTGACACAGAGTGTGGGGTGAGGAAGCTTGAGGCCAGTGTAAAGACCCCTTGAAAAGAAAGAGGACAAACCCCGGCCAAGCTGCCAGCGTGAAAAGTCCTCCTCCACCAGCCCACCACCTCGACAGCCATTCCCCATGCCGAAGAGGGCCAGGCGTGGGGGAATCTGCTTCCGTAAGCCCAATTCCATGAATTGTTTTTAAACTGTTGTGGACAGTAGGCATGTCCAATAAACTCTTTTGCTTTTCTCATTCTTTCCATAAGAAAGAACCTCGCAAAGAAGCGGCTTCTCAGACGCAGGGACTGGAGTGTGGCTCTCCCACATAAATCGCCACAGAAGATAGGTCAAAAGGGCTGGTGAAACAAGCGCAAAGAAAAAAAAAAACAAACCGAAGCGGTCCAAAAGAGCCCACCTATAAATAGATTTTGTTTTTAAATTGTCCCTTTTGACATTTGATGATAATTGGTCTATTTGTATTTCTAAGAAAAAAGTAAGGTTATTCACTTTAGTGGTTTTGACAGCCTGTTTCATTTTTCTAATATATGGTTTTTGTAAATCGTTAAACAATGTTTCCAAAAAGGTTTAAGTGTATTTTATATGTTTCTCTGCTAAGTCTGCTTCTCAAATTATTTGTTTCTCTGGCATTTGATTAATGCTTAAGGTTGATTCAGTTTGCTCTAAAATCTATTTTAATCTGTTTATTTTTGGAGAGAACTGACATGGTTTTTCATCTTACATATGGTATGGTGTTTTGTTATACAGCACTTGGCGACTATTTTTAATGTGCTTATGAAACAAATTTGTGACTTTGAATTTGACTTTTAAACGTGTGAAAAAAAAAAAATTGTTCAACAATGTTTGAATTTAGTAGGTGTTTCATAATAACCTGTTACCAGCACCCACATAGGGGAATCACCGCTGAAAGTGCCCTAGCTAACTTCCCTACCTTAACAGTTCTTACCTCAGTGTGTTACACACATCATTTTGGGTCTTTGGAAAGAAGGACCTTTGGGCTGTCCTTTTAATCACCAGAGTTGAAAGTGGCCAAAATATAAGTTCTAAACGCTGAATGCTCTGACAGATTTTTTTTATAACATATATATAAAAATAATGAAATCCGTCTGAGCAATCTAGAAAAGTATGGGTTGAAAGTCAAATGTACAAAACAGGGGTGTGCACATCCCAAAATACAGATAGGTGGATGCAGGTGCAAGGGCCAACTGAATGATATAGGCAATAAAGAAGTGTGAAGTCTGCACACTGGAAAATTACTGCTCCAGAAGAATTTAATTCACGCAAGTTTCACGACCTTCAGTTTCCTCAGGCCACAAATCAAGGTGAGGTGAAGTCACCTTTAAATAGACACAGGTGAGCACTTACTTAGGACAACAAGAAAGAATCATGTGGACAAATACAAGTCATGTGACACATACCATCATGATATTCTGTGACCAATTACAATCATCGTAACACAAAATACAAGCTACAAAGATGGTTTTGATCTCTCTAAAAATGCTTCATATCAAAATCCTCAGCAACCCTAGAGACAAAAGTATTTAGGGATAAATCCAAAACACATTCCCTCTGTAATATTTCTTCTATAATCTCCTCCTCTTAAGGGTTTGTACCTTTTCTATACAACATATGCAAAAACGCTGCGTGATGGCTGCTTGTCTAAAATTGAGGATTGCTATAGGAATGTGCAATTCTCAGTTCGAATGTTACTGCGATGTTCATAATACGAGGTGCGTAATTGTCTGAATGTTTTACCCACGTATGCAAGACCCCGGACAACGAATAGATAAATCACATGAGTCGGAAAAGGAGGTAATGGTCCCGTATCGGAATATCACGACCAGTTGCGTGGATGACTAACACGATTTACTTACATTTATGTGTAAAAGACATGGGTGCACTTAACCACATCATAATTACCTTGGAGGAAGAGTTGGATACCTGTTTAATACGTGAAGGATATTCACGATTTAACAAGCCAAGTCACGAAGCATGTTTGCCGTGTTAAAGTATTCGGACCATTTTTGTGAAGGACCCTGTCATTTAGGATCACTTGAAATAATATGGCAAGTGTTGTTTAGGGAGGACGAAACTCCACAACACTAATGCGGAGTATTGTATTATGCAAATGGTGAGCATTATGAGCTTGCGGTTATTATGTTTGTTTCATAAACAATGTTATTTGAGAGTCTCGTTGAATTGCTTTTTGGCATTTCGATCCATTCTATACACGATAACCACGATTTCAAGACTCTTTTAGTTAATATCATTGGCTTGACCAGACCTAAGAATTTATCCGTATACAACCTGCACACGCTTAAATGGCTGATAAGGTCAACTCTTAATAAAGGTTAGGATGAAATATCGCCTCTTAAAAGAGTATTGCAATCGTGGTTTCGGTACAGATTCAAGTGCTGGAGTTCCCTTCATATGTATACTCGGAAACACAAGAAAACTAAGCTCACTGGACAAGATTCCATAGTGACATTCACATGCGTCGTCCTTGAGTTAAGATATTAATACTGTATAGTGATACATTTTATGATACTAGGCACACCGCAGAGGATGTTGACGTTTGTTTTAATTATCTTAACTCAAGGGCTGAAGCATGTGAATTTCATGCGGGGGTTGTGTTCAGAAGCTTGGTAAGATTTACCCACTAGCGCTGTGTTTATTTTCCAAGGTTTAGTGGGGGAGAGTAGGTTTCTTAACGAGGATGCAGATCGGGCGGAGATAGCTCGCAAGCGTCTCTTGCAACCCGAGGCTATATACGGTACCCCGGACTTTGATCCAAGATAGGGCAAAGATGCGGGCAAGTATACGGTTTGCCCATGACTCTCGGGAAACATATCATGGCGGTCCTCGAACAAAAGGGCGAGAGGGGGATGAGTTGCGGTCTCTCTCTCTACAATTCAGACAGAAACATATCTTCCAGTTACTACGTTTGGGGGTCTATTGTTTGCGGTGGCCAGTCAAGCCGGCAGTCTGTCCACCGCGCGAGTAACCACGCCCGAGCGTGCCTCGACCGATTTCTCTCGTAGAGGAACGCTCAGCGGCGGGCGCTCATGGCGAAGACCCAAGAGAATATAATCCTCGTCGTGAAAACCGTTTTGACAGCACCGGAGCGCGCTTCGAGATCAGGAGAGAGGATGCGGGATCTGCGTGACTACCGGTAGCGAAAGGGACGGGCCCGGTCACTCGAGCGTCATGCAGATCCGCACGAGGCCCTTCGATGAAAAGGTGGTGCGGTCTGAAAAATGTAGTTCAGACGAGCACGAAGAATCTCCTGAGAGCAGTTCACAAGGCTCGCACTAGCCGTCTCTAACGCCAGACACCGCGTGCTCTCCCCCAAACAAACAACCAAACAGTAATGTGTATCCAGTTCATACATAGGACGAGGAGCTCATGAGTCCCACCACAATTACCGTTTGTTGGTTCATCTACGAAGATGGGTAGCAGATTGCAAATTACTTCCTGATGCACACATGGCACAGAATGATTGCAGACAAAAACCTGTTGACGCAACTGTGGCTTATCTATTTATAGCCCCGTGTTGCGGGCGCGCTCCGATGGCGTCATCAACCGAGGCTTATATACCGCCGGGTCAATTCTATCGCCGTGTTAAACCATATTCACGTTGGTCAGAATAGAGTTTCCCAATGCGCTGAGCAGCGCAGAGCCTCGATGAAGCTTCGAAAGGGAATTATTGTAGACAGTTTTGTCTTCTATGGATTGTTGATTAATTTATGCTAAAAACCAGAAGATATATTATTCTACAAACAAAGTATAGATACTAATATAATTATTATTAAAAAATGTGTATGGCACAAATGGCCATTATATAGCTCGTTCAGTCTAGATTTCTTGACATCCCTTGTTACTTTAACGGTGTTAAATTACGGTAGTACACGTCGGATGCGGAATAATGCATGGAAAGATATGCAGAGAGGTCGTATTAATAGTAAAACTAGGCGCTGTGACAGCTTACATATATGGGTGACTTTTCGGGGAGGAGTCAGGGTGGAGGATGGCACGTTACACACATCTTCATGACTGAGATTTATAAAGGGCTTCTTGTGATCAAGTTCTTGTGTATGCCTGGTTTTCTTAAATTCTGAAAACTTTGGCTGCGTACGCAAAAATCTAGCTTTTGTGATAAGTACACTTTTAGGGATGAAATCTACAGGAGAGTTGTTTTCCTCCCCGGTGTCTACCATTGTCAGCTGAGGAGAATTACAAAAGATACCCGAGATGTTTTTTAAAAAAACAATTGTTAATGATAAAATGCCCTGTGATGTTTGTACTGGTACGTGTGGGCACCCATACAGGACTTTAGTAAGAGTTGCTGATTTACATCCGGAGTTAGTGCTGGCTGCAGATAAAGTTTTAATTGCCTTTAGGTGATTTTAACTATCCATGTTGATAATGAAAAAAGATGCATTGGAATCAGCATTTAGTAGACCATTCTGAACTCTACTGGGGTTAGAACAACACGTCTCAGGAGTCTATCATTGTCGAAATCATACTCGAGATTTAATACGTCACAGAAAAATTGAATGTTGATGGTGTTGAAATATAGCAGCCAAGCGATGATATATCAGCATCTCATTATTTAGTTTTTGGCAAAACTCTTAATAGCTTAAAACTGTACATTCTACATCGTGTTACAAGTATGGTAGGAACAACATAACTTCTATCACAAAAGGACTGCTTTGTAAAGTAATCTTCACTGATGTAATCCAATTCCTTCGCATATCCAAAACTCAGAACAACTTGACTGTAACAGAAAAACATGGGGGACTCTCGTCATTGTATTTGTAGCATTTAACAATACAGTTGCTCCCTTTCCAGCTTAAGGATATCCAGGGTTAGGAAAAACAGTCTGACACCGTGGTGTAATGCAGCACAACTCGCACCCTAAAGACGAGAAGTCCGGAAAATGCGAGCGCAGCCTGAGGAAAACAAAACTCGAGGTATTTAGTATTGCTTGGAGGAAAAGTTACCTGATCTTACAGGAAAAAGCATTACAAAACTGCTAAATCTGATTTACTTTTGTCGTCTCTTTTAGAAGAAAGGAAAAACAAACATGTAACCCCAGGTAATTATTTCAATTACAGTGGCTAAATTAACGAAAATTAAAAGCTCTCACCACGTGTTTGACATTTCGCAACATCAAAGCAGTAATGACTTTATGAACTACTTTTACTTATAAAGTCGACCCTTACAACTATTAGAGCTAAAATTGTACCCATGCAGCCATCCAGCAACACACGTAATCACACTCAGACACTGAACTATAGGATCCCGGTGAAGGAAAAAGTTCCGCAGCTCATTCTCTACGATAGGACGAGGTCAAGAAATTGATATAAAAACTTGTTAAATCATCTAAACCAAACACATGTATGTGAGACCCCCCCTTATTCCCTCCTAAGCTTCCTAAAAGAGGTGCTATCCAGAAGTCTATAGATCCGTCTTCTCGACTATTATTAATTCCTCATTGTTAATTAGGGTATGATCCCAAAACCGTTCAAACGGCTGTTATTAAAGCCTCTCAATAAAAAAACCACAACTGCCCCAAAGAACTAGTTAATTATCAGCACCGATCTCGAATCTCCCTTTTCTTTCCAAGTAGATAGAACAAAGGGGTAGTATTCCCTCACCACTTATATGATCCTTCTGTACGAGGAAAAATAGGACATACTGTAGAGTTTCCCAGTCATGGATTTTAGACCGTATCATAGTACTAGACTCCTAGTACTGAGACTGCTCTCCTTAGAGTTTACAAATGACACTAGCTCTGTAGCATTCAGGGGCACCTCATGATAAAGAACTTGACGTAACGCACAAAAAGAAGGCGTACAGCAACTTCCCTACGCAAGTATAAAGTGATATTTATAAAAAGCAAATCCTTGACGGGAAAATTGTGCGGGTCCTTTAAAAGCAAGCTCTGACCCAGGCGTATACGCCACAAAAAAACGGAGATTGCCGTGAAATGGAGAAATGGTGCACACCGTCGGCAGATGGAAGAAAACACATGAAAGTGAAAGTGAACAATGAACAATTACTCGCCTGCTGCATAAATCACATGAAGACTTCACAAAGCATAAAAGTGCAGTACAATAACCAGCCTACACAAACACCCGTTGAATCGGTTAAGCCAGTGCAAACAAAACAAAAATAAAAACGAAAAATGTACAAACAGAAATTCAATATGAACACATATTTGCAAAAAGAAAGTGAAACTAGGTTACTGCAAGATGCAACATGGAGGTCCGGTTATTCTGCTGTTGTGCAATTCATCCTCATTAAAATAAATATACTAATACAGAACGACCACCCTATACCCGTTACAGAAGACTAGAATATTCTCAAGTCAAGGTCAACAGTCTGCGCGGCCAGCAGCAGCGTCCGTTGCAATACGAGATCAGACAGGACAAGAATAGATAGATAATTAAGGAGAACTGAGATAGACTAGCTAGATAGAGTATAAAAATAGAGCTCACGATGATACCTTAATTCGTCCACTGGGCGAAAGTATGTTTGCATAGGTAAAAAAGAATTTTCATAGTATCATAAGCTACGGCCATTCTATGGTATCACTGGCATAATGCCTTTAGTTTGTTTTTATTTTTGATAAAAAACTATGTTATGGCGTTATTGTCTAAACCATTCAGAAACAGCAACAAGATCATTACCACATTTGCGCTGAAACAATTTTCCCTTTCCACGTCGATTAATCTTAAGGAAATTTCTGTAGCTGGTAGAGCTGCAATTAAATGGATGGAAACTTAAATGCCCATCCACACATCGACGTAATGAACGCCACAAGTGGTGATCGATTCGCGCTCCTCTAGAAAGATGTGGCAAATGCCGAAGAATTCGGCACTCCCGTGACAACCAGCATTTTATAATGGCCGACAGACAACGAAAGACTTGATGGCAAAAAACGGAGGCACGAGTGGCTTGCCCAGCAAGCGGGTTCCGGGACTTCCTCGAGCCGTTCTGTTGGACCTCTGCTGGCTTTTGGGCGCCGGCGTTACAGAGGAGCACTCGGAGGAACCAACGCCGTGCCAGTCCCACTTCAAGGTCTAACACAACACTAGGATTCCTGGCGACTGGCACTTTCAGAGGGATATGTGGCTGGACCAGGTTCAGGAAGTATCTCCAGAGACGAACCTTAGCGGGGTAAGACAGACGTGTTAAAAGGCATAATAAGCTTCGTCCATGAATTCCATAAAGTTTCCATACAAGGCGGGTGGAACAGAGCAAAACAAGAAAGATTCAATTTGGGGCAAGCGATGTATGGTTTCCCAAAATGTCAGCTGGTGCTTTGGACTGCACTCATGTTGCCATAAGGGCACCTCTCACAGCGACCGTTAATGAAAATAATTTCATTAATAGAAAGCATTTTTCATGCACTTCAATGTCCCAAAATTAATTGTGTGATGCAGACATGTTGCTCACGAATGTAGTGCTCGGTGGCTGGGTCACCCATGATCATTTATTTTAAGACACAGACAGGTGGACGCAGACTCGCGGCTGGTGCTATAGTGATGGCTGGCTTCTAGGTACGTTTGATTAAGACATTCACATTTTTAATGTACTTCAATGTCGAACCCTTTCACTATCCTTGACAGGTGACACGTGGATATACCTCAAACCGTGGCTGATTACGCTTTTCCTCAACCCAATAGTCAGAGGAAAGGCACTACAACATGTCACAGCCGAGCTCGCGCTATAGTGGAGCGCACCATCTGGCCGGTTTAAGGGAAGGGATGGCCTGCCTCGACTGCATGGAGGGAGGTTATGTACACGCCTGAAAAGTAGCTGTGCCAATCGTGTCGGCAGTGTTGGCTGTGCTAACAATGTGGCCACAGCTAAAAAGGCCGCTACCCCTGGCGCCGGATTGCTGTGTTGGCCCCGACCGGAACCCATCCCACGATTTGAGCCAAATGCTGCTCTGTGCCAGCGGTTTGGAAGTGAGCGTCGCTGTAAAGAACAACAAAGGTGTGGAAAATATTAAGTTATTCAAGAATTCATCATCGTGCAGTTTATTCAGTCAGGGCAGTATTGATTTCGCCCACTCCTTGGCCACTCTGATTGATAATGACTTCCTCTGCCATTCAAGGACTGTCATCGGTGAGGACATGTCCACTGCTGGCGGGTTGAGAGCCGCGAGTGCGTGGCGAGTGGGTCCAGACGGCTGCTCAGGCTGCAAGATAGTAACCACTGGCCCGCTGGACCACCAGCAAATCTGAAAATACAAATTGTTCTATATAATAAACGTAATGTGTAGCCTGCATAAAGTGACTTGACTGCATTCTTTAATTATTTCTCTTACCGTGTCACCCGGTTTGCTCTGGCGTGTCAGGGTCCCCCTCAGACTCATCACCATTCCATTAATTAGGGATCCAATACTGCCGGCAGTATTCCAAGGGGTCAGCCCGGTGTCCTACTTTCCCCCACCAGTGGACAGACACACTCTGGAGGCTGGAGCGCTAGGACGTTTTTTTTTGCCTCGACTTGATGTCGACCATTTTTTTGTATTTAGGCCACGGGGTCCGAGGTTCTGTGAGGCTAACGCATTGTACGGGCCTCTCGGCCACCGTTGCCTCAAGTGCTTTGTGGCATTCGTATGTGCACACTGTGCCCTCCAAAACAATTTTTCTCTCTTTCCACTCGCCAACGATAACTTCTACTCACTTGAGTGAGTTAGTTTTGTGATTTCCTCTCGTGTTTGCCATGATTCGCAAATAAATGAATAGTAACTTGTGGGGTTCCTCAAGGATATTTATGGGAACTCTGGGGCGTGTCATGAAGCGCAAAAGGGGAGGCTGCCTCATTAGAATTGATGTGATTTATTAACGGGAAGTCTTGCAGTGAGTAGGCGTCTGCATTTTTTTATTTTTTTTTTTTACGACCCCATGTAACCGATTCCAGCGTTACATGCGGTTGCGGTCCGTCGTGCTTTCAGTGAGCGATGCGTCTGCAGCAGTGCAGCGACGCTTTACGTACCGAGTCTTTTTTGCTGAGCTGCATGCGCTGATTAAATGACAGCGCATGTCACGGTAAAATTAACATGGGACTGAACGGAAATGCAGTAATTTCACAATAACTGTATACTAATTAAAGCCTACTGTTTTTCCACACTCAACACATGGGTTTGGCTAGGTTTAACAAGAAGACAAGAAACGAGCACCTTAGAATAAAAATTGTTGTGTTAAATGTTTTGTCGCTTGGTGAGCAGCTTATTCATACAAACCTAGAAGTCAAATGCATGAACAATATGTTGTTTCATATATTAAGTTTAAAATAATTTCTCTCATTATTTTTTTTAACATGTTTGAAAGTTAGATGATGAACAAATGTGTGTTTTGGACTAAACAGCCGCGGCATTCAGTAGCGCGACCTTGCAAAACGGTCCTGTGTGAAAGCACAAAAGTCCGTTGCTGCTTCGACACCACATAAATAAACTTCTGCAACGGACTGATATTTTACGTACTGCAGACAGAGTATGTGTGAAAAAAGGGTGAGTCTTGTCAAGGTTTTTTTGGGAAAGTTGGTATTTCACAGTAGCCATACAACAGGTTCGAAGACTGTTCTCGCCCCCTACAGTGCAATTCGATCTAGGGATACATTCCGCGCTAAAACTATCACGGTGAAAATTCATCATAGGCTTGGTAGATAAGACCAGTCTCCAACCCAAACTCTTGAGTATAGATTAACGGCGTATTGCTTTTTAATCGCACCGATAAGACTCTCACGTTAAAGCAGCACGTTAACGCCGATACGGACCATCACTAAATATATATATATATATATATATAGATTATATTATATAAATAATTCTCTTTATAATGACTTTATGTGTAACACAACAGAGTGCTGATCAGGTAAAACACATACTGATGTATCTACATTCAACCCTGATTTAAAAAAAACTGTGGATCGTATCGATTGGCAAATATTCAAGCTTTTTGGTTCGGCTGGGATTAGTTCTGAAAAAGGGTGGTATCGAGTCAGATCTCAAAGGTGAGTGGATAAGCAGAAAGAAGGGGGGGAGTGGGGGCTGGGCAAAAACTTGTTCTAATAAGGCAAGAACGTATTGTCATCAGTCAGGATTTGGCCCAAAAGCGAATTATCCAGTATACCCAGAGCCTATTAAAATGGTTATGAAAAAACAAGGCGTCAACACTGTAAATCTGCCTATTATATTTTTGCCAATTAAAAGCTTTTAAAACATATGCTTTGGTATCATTGTTTTCCAGTATACCGATAGAAAGGTTGAAATAAATCTACAAATACTGAAGCAGCAAACTTTGCAAAACCATTTAAGGCAAGGATTGATAGTCCTCGATATGTTGACTGAAAAGATAGTGGCCGGTCAGCACTTGGGTTTTGTTAAATAAATTCTGAACAATTATAAGAATATATATAAAATATAATACAATTATAAAATAACATGCTTGAACAATGGTAAATAGAGGATAAAAGTCTGGTTAGGTAGAGCAACCACAATGTTTTGAACTAATCTCTTGTCCATGATAAATACCTGATCCTGTTTAAATTTAAATACATGATCCTGTTATTTCAAATTAAGATACAATGCATACTATTCTTGGACCACTAAAATTAAAAAATGATTCCTTTAGGTAGTCCAATAAGGGTTTGTGGAAAAAAGCCCATGAAATAAATTGCCATTGGGAACATACTGTTCGGAGTAGGGATTGTAGGTGACTTCGGACTCCGATTTTGCATGTGTTAACTGGCAAAGGGGCGTTCCACTTACCCCTTTTCCTGGGGGAAGTAGTGGTAAATAGGGTTCGGACGAAGTGACGTTGCCCAGCTAGACCACTATTGTGTTGGGAACGTCTCCAAGGTCCAGAGTACGGAGGCAGCGCGGTCCTGGACCAGCGGGTGTTCACGGCGGCCACTCTGGCTGTTTTGTGACCACCGACGCAAAATGCTCCGATCAGCCGGCACTCTATCGGCGGGGTGTGGGGGGGGGGGGCCCACGAGCCACTGTGCCAAGTTTCTGGCTTGGGATGTTTCTCGAAAAGATCCCACGCTGCAATTATTGCAATTGATGGGGCCTAATGGTTTCAGTGGACACGGAGCGCGAGGGTGTCGAACGAGGAGAAATTCGGCATATTAGTCTCAGTGGGGAACCCCTCAACCCGGGCGCGGGGAAAAGTCTGGGAGCCCTACTTAGGGGTCGAAAGTCAAAAAAGGGCAGCGAGTTGGTCCACCAATAGGTCCGCGTCTAAATTGGACGGAGAGTCCCCTTTCAGAGACTATGGCGTTGTAAAGCACCCGAGTTCTCAGCAATCAGGGCCATTACTCTCTCGGCGTGCCTGAAGCTATGAGCCATAGACCGTGAAAACAACTACCCATCTGGCACCCTGAATCACGCTAAAGGGCTCTGAGGATCAGGTGAGTTAACGAGGGCTGAGGAGAGCTTTTGTACTGAAGGTTCCAATTTTTCCCTCGCCCTAGGGCCCTGTGCCTTACAGCGGCTTGTCAGGCGGGGGGGATAGGAAGTTCCACCGTGCCAAGTTCGGCCCCTGGGACGTTTCTGAAAAAATCCCACTGCATTATTTGAAGGGTTCGAACCTAGACGTTCATGGACACGGCTCGAAAGGGTCAATTGAGCCAAAGTCATCATATTGTCTCGGGGGGAACCCCCTTGGACCGGGAGGCCCGGTTGGGTGATGGTACGACTCTGTAGGGGTCAAAAGGTAGAAAAAGGGGTGAGCAATGTCTTATTTTTCAGCTTAATGTGACCTCTTAGCTGCAAATGGGACACATGTCCCACTTACAATGTATGCAAATGGGATGGCTATAGTAGGTTAGGCATACCAATTTGAAAAACTAATGGAATGCATAGTCGAGTAAATTCTGAAAAAACAGAGGTGTTAATTATAGGGCCTAAAAGCTCTGCATGTAATGACCTAGAACGCTGTCTAAGCTTGAAGGCTGCTCTATCAGTTCTTCGTCATCAGTTAGGAACCTAGGTGTGCTATTTGATAGCAACCTTTCCTTAGAAAGCCACGTTTCTAGCATTTGTAAAACTGCATTTTTCCATCTCAAAAACATATCTAAATTACGGCCTATGCTCTCAATGTCAAATGCAGAAATGTTAATCCATGCGTTTATGACCTCAAGGTTAGACTATTGTAATGCTCTATTGGGTGGGTTCTGCACGCTTAGTAAACAAACTCCAGTTAGTCCAAAATGCAGCAGCTAGAGTTCTTACTAGAACCAGGAAGTATGATCATATTAGCCCGGTCCTGTTAACACTGCACTGGCTCCCTATCAAACATCGTATAGATTTTAAAATCTTGCTTATTACTTATAAAGCCCTGAATGGTTTAGCACCTCAGTATTTGAACGAGCTCTTGTTACATTATAGTCCTCCACGTCCACTCCGTTCTCAAAACTCTGGCAATTTGATAATACCTAGAATATCAAAGTCAACTGCGGGCGGCAGATCCTTCTCCTATTTAGCGCCCAAACTCTGGAATAACCTACCTAACATTGTTCGGGAGGCAGACACACTCTTGCAGTTTAAATCTAGATTAAAGACCCATCTCTTTAACCTGGCTTACACATAACATACTAATACACTTCTAATATCCAAATCCATTAAATGATTTTTAGGCTGCATTAATTAGGTAAACCGGAACCGGAAACACTTCCCATAACATCCGATGTACTTGCTACATCATTAGAAGAATGAATCTACGTTCATATTAGTCTGTTTCTCTCTTATTCCGAGGTCACCGTAGCCACCAGATCCAGTCTGTATCCAAGTCAGAGGGTCACTGCAGTCACCCGGATCCAGTATGTATCCAGCCCAGATGGTGGATCAGCACCTAGAAAGGACCTCTACAGCCCTGAAAGACAGCGGAGATCAGGACAACTAGAGCCCCAGAGACAGATCCCCTGTAAAGACCTTGCCTCAGACAACCACCGTGACAAGACCACAGGAAACAGATGATTCTTCTGTACAATCTGACTTTGCTGCAGCCTGGAATTGAACTGCTGGTTTCATCTGGCCAGAGGAGAACTGGCCCCCCAACTGAGCCTGGTTTCTCCCAAGGTTTTTTTCTCCATTCTGTCACTGATGGAGTTTTGGTTCCTTGCCGCTGTCGCCTCTGGCTTGCTTAGTTGGGGACACTTCATTTACAGCGATATCGTTTGACTTGATTGCAAATTATTGCACAGATACTATTTAAACTGAACTGAGCTGCATGATGACACCACTGAATTCAATGATGAACTGCCTTTAACTGTCACTTTGCATTATTGACGCACTGTTTTCCTAATTAATGTTGTTCAGTTGCTTTTTGACGCAATCTTTTTTGTTTAAAGCGCTATATAAATAAAGATGACCTTACTCCAGGAAAAAGAGTGCGTACGCATGGTCTAGAATGTCCGTACTTTGCGTACATATTTATGCCAAGTTTATTTTTTATAAATCCCGATGTGTGCGTGGAAAATTGCGTACGCATTTTTGTATGCCCATTTTTGCGTACGCAATGTTTATAAATGAGAACCCTGGGGTGTATTCCAGAAAGTGGGTTTTGTTGGAAACTCAGAGTTTGTTAACCCCAGAAAAGGGAAACTATATAATATATATATTCTTTAGGAAAACCAGAGGATTGCGAAGGTGAACTTGAGCAGCTAACCATAATTCATTATTCTGAAAGACCAGGGAGAACTTCATGAATCAACTGACTTCAGTTACATCTGCTTGTGCCCTTCTTCTAGGTTTTATATCATTACCCTGGCTTATCCAAAACACCTTTGACTGACTTTTGAGGTTTTCCAGAAAGTTTTCTTGTAGCTTGATCAGCACAAGATGTCACCAAAAGTGGCGCTTGTCTAAAAGTTTAAAATCATTGGTGTACCCGTAAGCCAATCACATAACGTTTGGTTATGACATGTGTTATGTGCCGGATCAGCCGCCTCGAACTGAAATAAATTAACTTGTTGAAGTTAATAACCAAACCCGTGTTTGCAAACTCACCATTTGTATGCAGTTGTTTTGGTATAGGGTTAATGCCAACATAGCTCACCATTTTGGATTGAGAATCCAGGATCCAGGGCTACCAAAAATAAGGCTGAAATTCCCCTCCATGATTTCTCGATCATTGTGCACGCCAAGCTGTGCAGCACACAGACCGAGTTTTGCTGCCTCCTTAACCTGATCCTCCATGAGAGCAACCAAGGGGGACACAGTCACAATTATCGCCTTGCCAGACTTTGGCTTCCCCAGTCTCTTGCTGACGATCGCTAACAGTTGATAAATTAAACTTTTCCCAAAACCTGTCGGCAATAGGGCCACAACATCACCTCCATTCAAAATGTGAAACAAACACTCATCTTGTTCAGGCTTCAATTGGCAAATGCCGGGAATATTCTCCACATCCCATGTCTCCAGGTCGGCTATCGTTTTCAATTTCCCTACCCTAAACTACAATCTTAAATTCGGCGCTTAGCATCTACGTCACGGCTCTCAGCCCGCCCTGTTTGTTGATTGGACGGCTGGTGCGGAGCTGGAGAAAATCTGGGAGCTGGTTTGCTATCTCAGACTGAGTACAGAAGCGAACTGAAATTGAGTGGAGGTACAAAGTCTGACGTAGTCAGGCTAGGTTTTTTCACCCGGCACCTCCTTCTCAGAATAAAGGTACACGCAGGTTGCCAGGTTGATGACACAAACAGGAATGAGCACACTTGACGATGAACGGAATGAAATAAGCTGTGTTTTCCGCCAAATGGCAACCCGGGGTGCCAGAATACAATTGGGTAAACTGGAAGGAAAAAATAAAAACGTAACATTTAAAAATTCTACACAATCTACATATTAGTTTATTTAAAAAAAGGCCTACAAGTTGACTAAAGCCTTGATTTTTTTTTAAATTTGCCTGACTGAACTTCCATTCAATCCATTGGCAGTGGGAGTTCCCCTACGTTACCTAGACAGCGATCATACAAACCACTGAATTTTAAAGCAGTAATACACACTACATTTTAGCTAACATGATTTATGCTAGTCTTACCTGCAAATGCTTCTTTGGTTGGATGTTGAATCCTTCGATGAAGAAAGTGTTTTCGTTGCTGGAAGGCACAGTTTGCACTGTACAACCATGTTGTTTGCATTTTCTTCTTTGAAAGCAAAATAACAGCGGAATTTCCATGAAATGAACGCGTTTTTGCCCAAGGGCAGCATATCGTTTAGCAGCAGTGATTCAATCTGCGTCTGAGGAGATTGTAGACAGCGGGTGGCACAGGTGACTCGCGTGAGTCATTAATCAAGCTACGCTTAATATAGTGTTATTATGCCAAAGTACTGATTTATTTAGTTTTAAATGAAACCATTGTAATCCTAAAAAGTATTCCCCGTTTTTTCAAAATGTAACTATAATCTAATTACTAAATTTTTTGACGTAACTGTAATGGATTACAGTTACTGGATTTTTGTGTCCTGATTACGTAACGCCGTTACATGTATTCCGTTACTCCCCAACCCTGAACAGTAAACATAAAAAAATGAAAATGAAAGTAAAACATGTATACACCAAGAAAAAAAATGGGGCAAGAAGTCACATTTGTCAGCACCACATTTATGCAGATTTTGAGTGCAGTTAAATGTTCTTTTCACTAATTATGAATAATAATACTTGCATATTACCTACCTTTTTTGACCTCTGTAGGTAAATTCTTTTGATAGATGTGGAACATAAACATTAGCTAATTTGTTGACTGTACTGTTCATGTTTATCCATATCTATATATTGTGACTGAAATGTTAATTTGTTTCTTTTTGTCCTTTTTCATTGTGTACAATCAGATTTTTAGTTCTGCACTGTTAATATGCCCACAGACACTTACTCAGTATTTGCATTCAGTGTCATCATTTTTATCTGTCATAATTCATTTAGAATGAAAACGTATCCTATTATGACTTTAATAGGGATTCTTATTTGTCAGTGGGTTAAAAAAAAAGTCTCATTAAATGCATTGATGTCTTATTTTTGTGCATGTTAATGTATATATTAACATATAAAAGCCTTTAATAGGTTTGGTGTATACCACTGACAATACAATAACATTATTTTTCTCTTTTCTTTTCAGAATAAATCGCTGTCTTGGTTGTTGTAAGTTTTCAATCTAGCATTCTGCATCTCTGATTTGCAGTGTTAACAACAATGATTAGTTTGCCATCACTGATGAATACATTTTAATCTGTACAGACTTTGAAATGTATGCCAATAAGCAAAATTTCACTCATATTCCACATTGTTTCAAATTTTTCTCCCTTTTGCTTGTGTCAACGGCAGCCAAAGGCACTTTTTAGAGCAATTCAGACCCAGGTCACGGCATCTTTTGCCATGTAAGTGAATTTTCTGACTGACTGTCATTCATACATTTAGTATTTATATTTAAACTAATGAAAGCTCTGTTCATCTTTGGAATACAAATTAAGATATTTTCGATGAACTCTGAGACCTCTCTGACCCTCCCATAGACAGCAATGTAATTACCGCGATCAAGGTTCAGAAACGTAGCAAGGAGATCTGTAAAATAATCCATGTGACATCAGGGGTTCAGCTGTAATTTTATGAAGGTATTACCGATCTCCTGGCTACATTTCTGAACTTTGATCGTCTTATGGGTTTAGAACGACATGAGGGTGAGTAATTAATGACAGAATTTTCATTTTTGGGTGAACTAACCCTTTATTTACTCTGTCCAGAGTTTTGGTGTGATAACGCCTAAGTGACTGACTGTACATTATTACTTACATAGTAAATGTAATGTTGATTTCTGACATTTTGGAAAACTTGATGTCCCTCTTTCCTCTCTGTTTAGAATAAAAATTCCTTTAATTGTAAATGTTTATTAGATATTAATAGTGTGTTGTTTTATGATCATCTTGATACTTTGTTGTATCTACAAATGTATTAATGTTTAAACTGAGAAAATGTATAATTTTAAGGGAAAAATAAGTTGATTTTGAATTTCATGGCATCAACACATCTCAAAAAAGTTGGGACAAGACTATGTTTATCACTGTGTGGCATCCCCTCTTCTTTTTATAACAGTCTGCAAACGTCTGGGGACTGAGGAGACAAGTTGCTCAAGTTTAGGAATAGGAATGTTGTCCCATTCTTGTCTAATACAGGCTTCTAGTTGCTCAACTGTCTTAGGTCTTCTTTGTCACATCTTCCTCTTTATGTTGCACCAAATGGTCTTCTATGTGTGAAAGATCTGGACTGCAGGCTGGCCATTTCAGTAGCCGGATCCTTCTTCTACGCAGCCATGATGTTGTAATTGATGCAGTATGTGGTCTGGCATTGTCATGTTGGAAAATGCAAGGTCTTCCCCAAAAGAGACGAAGTCTGGATGGGAGCACATGTTGTCCTAGAACTTGGATATACCTTTCAGCAATGATGGTGCCTTTCCAGATGTGTAAGCTGCCCATGTCACACACACTCATGCAACCCCATACCATCAGAGATGCAGGCTTCTGAACTGAGCGCTGATAACAACTTGGGCTGTCCTTGTCCTCTTTAGATCGGATGACATGGCGTCCCAGTTTTCCAAAAAGAACTTCAAATTTTGATTCGTCTGACCACAGAACAGTTTTCCACTTTGCCACAGTCCATTTTAAATGAGCCTTGGCCCAGAGAAAACACCTGCGCTTCTGGATCATGTTTGGATATGGCTTCTTTTTTGACCTATAGAGTTTTAGCCGGCAACGGCGAATGGCATGGTGGATTGTGTTCACCGACAATGTTTTCTGGAAGTATTCCTGAGCCCATGTTGTAAATTCCATTACAGTAGCATTCCTGTATGTGATTCAGTGCCGTCTAAGGGCTGAATATCACAGGCATCCAGTATGGTTTTCCGGCCTGGACCCTTATACACAGAGATTGTTCCAGATTCTCTGAATCTTTGGATGATATTATGCAATGTAGATGATGATAACTTCAAACTCTTTGCAACTTTTCTCTGAGAAACTCCTTTCTGATATTGCTCCACTATTTTTCGCCGCAGCATTGGGGGAATTGGTGATCCTCTGCCCATCTTGACTTCTGAGAGACACTGCCACTCTGAGAGCCTCTTTTTATACCCATTCATGTTGCCAACTGACCTAATGATTTGCAAATTGGTCCTCCAGCTGTTCCTTAAATGTACATTTAACTTTTCCAGCCTCTTATTGCTACCTGTCCCAACTTTTTTGGAATGTGTAACTCTCATGAAATCCAAAATGAGCCAATATTTGTCATGACATTTTAAAATCTCTCACTTTCAACATTTGATATGTTATCTATATTCTATTTTGAATAAAATATAAGTTTATGAGATTTGTAAATTATTCCATTCCTTTTTTTACTCACAATTTGTACAGTGTCCCAACATTTTTGGAATCGGGTTTGTATATATTTTGCACTGATCATATTAAATGGTTTTGAAAATTTCCCCCACATTGAATACATATGATTTTGAAATTGCTCCTTTTTCTAAACCTTTGACCACACTAGAGAATTATTACTTTGCAGAATGGGTTTGCAAATTAAGTTCCAAGTCTCTTTGATGTGTAAAACTCTTCTCACACTGAAGACTTGTAAAAGGCTTCTCTCCAGTGTGAAGCCTCATATGAATATTAAGGTTTCCTTTAAATCTGTAACTCTTTCCACACTGAGTGCAGGTGAAAGGTTTCTCTCCAGTGTGAACTCGTAAGTGAACCTCAAGAGAGGATTTCTTTTTGCAAGTTTTTCCACAGTGATGGCACATGAAATGCTTCTCTCCGACGTGAGTTATTACATGATTCTGGAGGTGATTATTGTCTGTGAAACTCTTTCCACACTGCTGACATCTAAAACCGTTCTCTCTTGAATGAGTCCTCAAATGGTAATTAAGGGTTAAATGGTATCGGAAACTCTTTCCACACTGAAAACACACAAAGGGCTTCTCTCCAGTGTGAGTTCTCATGTGGGCATTAAGGGTAGGTTTATGTGTAAATCTTCTTCCACATTGAGAGCAGGGGTAAGGCTTCTCTCCACTGTGAATTCTTAAGTGGCTTTTAAGGCTTCCTTTTCTAATAAAACATTTTCCACACTCTTGGCATGTAAAAGGACTCTCTCCCGTGTGAATTCTCATGTGGATTTTAAGGCTTCCTTTTTGAGTGAAACTTATTCCACATTCCTGGCAGGCGAAAGGGTTTTCTCCAGTGTGAATTCTCATGTGGATTTTAAGGTTGCCTTTTCTGCTGCAACTTATTCCACACAGTTTGCAGCTGTAAGGCTTCTCTCCTGTGTGAGTTCTCATGTGCCTGTTAATGCTTCCTTGTTGACTGAAATGGTTTCCACACAGAGGGCATGTGTAAGGCTTCTCGCCTGTGTGGACATTCATGTGGCTTTTGAGAGTTCCTTTATTAGTGAAACATTTTCCACACTGTTGGCAGATGTAGGGCTTCTCCCCAGTGTGAATTCTTATGTGAATATTAAGGTTTCCTTGTTGATCAAATTTTTTTCCACAGTGAAAGCAGGTGAAATAACTTGTGTTGGCTTTCTTTTGAGCTCTTTTTCTTGATGAAGTCTTTTCAGTCTGTGAGCAACTGAAAGATTTTTCTTCAGTTTTGAAATCTTTCATTTCATTCAGTTCTTGACTCCCCACTTTCAGCACCATCAGGTCTAGTGTGAAAAAAGACAAATACAAGTTAACCCCAGTTTAATAGTGCAAAGCAACAGACATCAAAACATTTAAAGCATCAAAACTAATTAAAAAAGCTTTGAACAGCCTAGCTGCTCAGTACTTATGCAACCTTCTATTGTGTTATAATCCATCACATTCATTATGATCACAAAAAAATTATGGACTGTAGATAATACTTAAACTACTGAAGCAGTGTAACTGGAGTCAGACTCAGAATTTCAGCCAAGAATATTCTTCAAATCATGATTATTGTGCATTGGTCAGGTCAGTTGTAACAAAAAATACTTCTTCTGCTTTGTATTGAATTGTTCAGTACACCCCAAACAGACAGCACCCAAGATATCACTTTCAGTAATTAGCTGATACAGTTGCCATAAGTGAGCAATTGGTTGTTGTGGTAGACTGTGAACCATCAACAGGAAAATATTGAAAGTGAAAGTGACGTGACATACAGCCAAGTATGGTGACCCATACTCGGAATTCGTGCTCTGCTTGTGCTCTGCATCCAAAGTGCACACACACACACCGTGAACACACACCCGGAGCAGTGGGCAGCCATTTATGCTACGGCGCCTGGGGAGTAGTTGGGGGTCCGGTGCCTTGGGTCTCAACTCAGTCATGGTATTGAGGGTGGAGAGAGCACTGTAGATGCACTCCCCCCACCCACAATTCCTGCCGGCCCGAGACTTGAACTCACAACCCTTGGATTGCGAGTCAGACTCTCTAACCATTGGGCCACAACTTCCCCCGTAAATATTTCACAGAGATGCTCAAACAGACATTACACAAGCTTGGTATTGACATTTGCACGTGTGGGCAACTCCACAGACAGTGAAGCTGAAACAAAAGTTGTCAATGTAAACGCATGTATTGTAAGGAGAGGTTGTAAGATGTAAAGGTGGACCTTTGTATATGGAACCAGAGGTAGAGCTGGAGAACATGACCTGTTCCTGTTGCAAAAACTGTCACTTATATTTCTCTCATTCCCTCACAGTATTTGCCGGAGATTAGCAGTTAAATAAAATTTTATATGACATTTCACACTGTATATTCCTAAACCCTGGGTTAACTTTCTTATCTGCATACTGTGTTATATGAATTGCTAACCACTATCAGGGTTTTCCTGAATGGACATTTTGGACCATAAAAGTAAGAATGAAATGGTCTCTTCTTTGTGTTTTATGTCACATATATTACTACTGTAATGCAACTGCACTGTAAAATTATTTTTATTTTTACTTTATGGTAGGAAAATTATAACAAAGTTGTCTTAATTTCTTAAACTGCAAGCCTTAAACCCCTAAGGTGTTAATTTAGTGAAAACAGGTTTACAAACATGTCTCATTACAAATCTGGTGAAATACTGTAATCTTTATGCAAACTGGTGCCTGTTGCATTTACAGATGTATGTTAAAAATCTACAGCACATGATCCAAAAAACTGAATCACGAGCTGATTGCATAAAAACAGCGTGACAGACTAAATAATAATGTAATTATACCAATTAATTTTTGTGGTTTGATAAAGGTACTAAGCCATATCACGCTTTCGATTTTAGTTTGTTTGACAGATGCTTTGCCAAATCAATGGTGCAAATAAACGTAAATACATGAGTTATTATGAGAAGTGTAAAAATATTCATTATAAAACTGTGGTGGGCCGGCATTGTATATTTATTAATGGGGTTTCTGTGACTGTACAAAGCACATGAATATGAAGTTTCACACTGCACAAGTTTGGCACCGTGATATGAGGTTAACAAAGCGAAAGCAGTGCTAAACCTGCTCCAGACAGGGCTTCATAACCCACGGTAAAAACTGCCGCTTACATCGCTTCTGAATTACAAGTGTGCTGCGCTCCTCTGTCTGGGGGTACAAGCAGGGTTTCAAATGACGATAACCCGGGGTTAAGCACAGTGTCAAAAAAACACTAATATGGATCTCATTATCTCAAAAATAAATAATCGCAATCAATCTCATGATTTTTGAAGTATGTTATTTTTCACCCACAGACTTGATTGGGTAACACTTTATAATAATGTTCTGTTATAAGTCATTTATAAATTATTAGTTAATGATGAACTAATTATTTATAAAATATGACTATACATTCATAAATGATTAATAAGTAATAAGTTAACATTTTAGTAATGTTTTATTAATTCAGTTATAAGTCACTTATAAGTTATTAGTTAATGATGAACAAATCATTTAAAAAAACATGATTATATGTTCATAAATGATTAATGAGTGGTATACTAACGATTTACAAATGTGTTGTAAGTTATCTAAAAAATAAAAAAATCATGAAATAAATCAAACTGATCATTAGTAGATGGTTTATAAGTTATTGGTTGATACATTATTTATCACTTATAAATCATTGAAGTATTTCTGTCAAAATTGTTTTGTATAATTATCTCAATAAAAAATTGTTAATCATGAACAAATGATGAATAAACCATTAGTAAATGATCAGTATATGATTTATTGGCAAATTTGTTAGCTTGTCTGTGTTCATAAGCACAAACATGCAGGTGTGCTAAAGCACTATTTTTAAGAAGAGTAATTCATTTGTTTTGAAGTTAATAAACATTTATAAATGTCTTAGTCAGATGATTCCAGTGGCTTGTGTTAAATCCTTTAACTCATCAGCACAGACTTGTGTTCTGTGTGGAGTGTGTGGATCAAGTGATGAAGTGAACCTCTGAACCGCTTTTACCTTCCACTGAAGCTCACATCAGGTGCACAGAGTTAAAGACTCCATGTGTGTCAGAGAAGACAGCTGTCTAGTCAGTACTTAGTAAAAAAATCATTTACAAAGCTTTCTGCATCCCCTAATCTAAAGTGTAAACTATTCATCACTTGTAAATGTGTTACATATCATTTGTAGACCTTTCTTACCTGTTACAAATTATTTGTATATGTACACAAGTCATTTATAAACACTTTCTGCATCCCTAATCTAAAGTGTAAACTATTCATCACTTCTAAATGTGTTACATATCATTTGTAGACCTTTCTTACCTGTTACAAATTATTTGTATACGTACACAAGTCATTTATAACACCATCTTCAAATCTAAATCTAAAACTAAAAATAACCATCAAATGTAAAACATATAAATATCGCTTGTAGATCTTCCTGTTAACATGATCCATCTCATTCCATCACTTTACCCAAGCTTGAACTTATTTTTTTTTTAAATAAATAAATTAACACTCTGCCACCATTTAATCAGCACTTAATTGTTTATTTTTTGTTTTGTTTCCCATGGGACAGCTGCTCACCATAACATGAAAACGCACCATAAACGTAGTCCATTATTTTGTGCATTTTATTCCAAGTCTTCAGAAGTCGTACTATACCACCGTGTGAGAAAAAGATTCGTTTTCCGTAATATAATCATTATACATTAATAACAGTACATAGCTGCCGTCTCTCAACCGTTAAAACTTGCAAAATTGGCGCCTTCTACACAACGACACTGGTTTGCGGCATTGACTCAACCTCGCTCCTTATTGGCTGTCACTTGTGATTTGCGACCACCATAGATTGTTTGCGACATGCCAAATTGTGTTGAGTGAGATGCGGCGTGACGCTTTGAAGGATGGAAATGCAGATCGGGAGAATGTTTGCAACGATTAAACATTTTAATTTCATACTGTAACACACAAAATTGTTTTGCTGTCAGAACACTGGTAATGTAGCTCACGCGTCGTTTTATCTGTTCTTTATACTGCTTTTTGTAATGTTTTAAATAAATTATTGTGACTAACGTACATTTATCTGCCTGTTACACGTGGTATATTGTCAAAATGGTTATGTTTAAGATTATAGAGTGTAAAGTAGGGAGCTTAAAAATGATCTTTTTTTATACAATAGTATATTAACTAAGATAATAGTCACTGTCAATATATCTATATTGCGTTTTTATTTTTGTGAAGTGGCTAAAACGTCGTGGTATAAGGAGTGAGTTAGAGGCTCAAAGATATCTATATAATAGTAAAATATATTTGCATAAAAAATATATAATTTAAATATCATATAAGGGATTTGTATAGATTTGTATATCCTGTAACTGAAAGGTATACCACAACCTTTGCATATGGCAAATACATGGTAAATTTACCAACTGCAGTTTGTACATAATTTATAAAGATATGCAAATGATATGTAACACATTTACAAGTGATGAATAGTTTACACTTTAGATTAGGGGATGCAGAAAGTGTTATAAATGACTTGTATACATATACAAATAATTTGTTACAGGTAAGAAAGGTCTACAAGTGATATGTAACATATTTAGAAGTGATGAATAGTTTACACTTTAGATTAGGGGATGCAGAAAGTGTTATAAATGACTTGTGTACATATACAAATAATTTGTAACAGGTAAGAAAGGTCTACAAATGATATGTAAAACATTTTACAAGTGATGAATAGTTTACACTTTAGATTAGGGGATGCAGAAAGCTTTGTAAATGATTTTTTTACTAAGTACTGACTAGACAGCTGTCTTCTCTGACACACATGGAGTCTTTAACTCTGTGCACCTGATGTGAGCTTCAGTGGAAGGTAAAAGCGGTTCAGAGGTTCACTTCATCACTTGATCCACACACTCCACACAGAACACAAGTCTGTGCTGATGAGTTAAAGGATTTAACACAAGCCACTGGAATCATCTGACTAAGACATTTATAAATGTTTATTAACTTCAAAACAAATTGAATTACTCTTCTTAAAAAATAGTGCTTAGCACACCTGCATGTTTGTGCTTATGAACACAGACAAGCTAACAAATTTGCCAAATAAATCATATACTGATCATTTACTAATGGTTTATTCATCATTTGTTCATGATTAAACAATTGTTTATTGAGATAATTATACAAAAACAATTTTGACAGAAAATACTTCAATGATTTATAAGTGATAAATAATGCATCAACTAATAATTTATAAACCATCTACTAATGATCAGTTTTGATTTATTTCATGATTAATTTTTTTTTTTTTTAGATAACTTACAACACATTTGTAAAAATCATTAGTATACCACTCATTAATCATTTATGAACATATAATCATGTTTTTTAAAATTGATTCGTTCAATCATTAACTAATAACTTATAAGTGACTTATAACTGAATTAATAAAACATTACTAAAATGTTAACTTATTACTTATTAATCATTTATGAATGTATAGTCATGTTTTTGTAAATGATTAGTTCATCATTAACTAAATAATTTATAAAATGACTTATAATAGAACGTTATTATAAAGTGTTACACTTGATTGTTTTGATTGCATTATTGTAACAATGACTCCACATCAAATGTTCATGTTATTATTAATATTACTAATTTTAAGTACACATATTGGGTTTAGGGTTGATGAAAAAGTACTTGAGCCTTACACCATGTATCCCTCGTAAACCATGGGTGTAACCCAATCTTCCACAATGTCTAAGGTGGTGATTAGGCCTGGGACGGTATTGAATTTTTCTTACCGCGGTTGAAAAGCATTTAGAACATGAACATTTAGAACAGAAATGGAATGATGTCTGAAATAAAAATTCTGCAAAACGAAATAATAGGCGAGGTTACCCTAGCCTTCATATTTTTTGGGGGCGATATCAGATCTGATCGCAATTCACAACAGAGATCTGAAGATAGAGCATCATAAAGACAAACAAACACATTTTTATTTATCGTATTGATCAGTAATAGATATTAATTTGCATATTTATTTTCCATATTTTTATCTTCAGATTAGGCTACAGTCGTCGTCATCAAACAATCACTTAAACTATAACAACTTTTGCGCACACAGAGGCTAAGCAATTGAGCACAAGGAACACGTTTATTTAACATTTATTATTTCACATTTAGAATAAGAACATTTGGAACAGAAATTATGTCTGAAAAAAAAGTGCTGGCAAAACGAAAGGCGCTATGGTTTACATCCCAGCCTTCATATTTTTTGCTAGAAAAACTAGCATGTTCACTTTGTCAGGTTTAAGGGAGGTCCTGAAAGACGTAACGATGTTACCTGCAGCACTGAACACACGTTCTAAGGGAATGCTTGTAGCGCAAATGGTCATATATTTTCGGGCTACTTTGGAAAGCAGAGGGAATCGGACACTATTGTCCCGCCACCAGACAAGAGGGTCTGCGTGGGAATCCAGGGCTTCCTTCTGCAAATACCTTCTGAGCTCTGTGTCTACACGAATTCTCTTTGGGGTCGGAGTAGATGTATTTTCTTTTTTTTCCCCAAGTAAGTCAGCCAGATTCGTTTTTTTTATTACTTATATAATATATGAATTATATTTAATATGATTTATATATTTTATATTACATATTTGTACATGTTTAGCTATATTAATATTTATATAGATATTACGTGTGCGCTTTTTTGTCTCAGTGGTTAATGAAGGCTATTTAACGAAGGCATATAGAGTAATATAAATATGTAGACATATAGGCTAAATTAATATAAATATTTAAAAATCTATAATATATATAAATATTATTTATATTATATATTTTTACATATTTATATTTATTTAGCCTATATCTCGTGTGCGCTTTGGTCTCAGTGTGGTTCAAGGCTATAATTTAACGAATGGTATTTAATTTAACAAAGTGTCGCTGCTCACAATTGTGGTTGTTTTTTACTTATAAATAAGATAAATATAAATAATATTTATAAATAAGATAAATATAAATAATATTTATAAGTTAAAAAAAACAATGACGGTATTGTGAGCAGCGACACTTTGTTAAATTAAATAGCATTCGTTTAATTATAGCCTTGAACCACACTGAGACCAAAGCGCACACGAGATATAGGCTAAGTTAATATAAATATGTAAAAATATATAATATAAATAATATTTAGATTTTTAAATATTTATATTAATTTAGCCTATATGTCTACATATTTATATATTATACATATAAATGCCATGTTTCGATGGAATAGTAGCTTAAATGCGCAATTGTCGGCTGCGCAACCACGTGAGAGAATTGTGTTAAGCAGAATAAGCACGTGCAGTTAAAAACTGAGGTCCTGCTTTTTTGGCTTTCTCATGAGTCATCCGCCTGTATTTTATGCTTTAGTAAAATGAAATGAAATTCAATATATAGGCTACAAGGACATTACACAGGTACTCTAGGCCTAATAGTAAATACAAATGGAATGCTATTAGCCTATTAGAGGTGCATAGATACATTTTTTTAATCTAGATTAATCTCACTGTAATCTTGGAATTAATCTAGATTAAAATGGCTCATTTGACTTCTGCCGAAGGCATTCAGATGTGCAGGCCAATGTTTATTTTATTTTTATTTATTTTTTTTTGTGCAGTGATGACAGTTATAGGTTTAGACCCGCGGTAGGCGTCACGTGACCGCGGTATTGCGGTAATGCGGTAACCGTCCCAGGCCTAGTGGTGATGGTGAGCAAAATGTGAATTATGATAAATATCACCTGAACTATGATTTTGTGTTGTTGCTGCAGTAGGACAGAGTACAAAAACCCCAGCCAATGGTGAGTGAACTGAGAAAATGTACAGGCCAAAGTATTTCTTTCCAGCCATTACACAGCAACTGCATTATTTTGTTAAAATGTATATTTGTCATTACGACAATGTTATTATTTAGCTTTAAGTAATGAACAGCGCTCAATCACAGCATTAAATACAAGCTTGTCTCAGTCTCTCTCGAGTTTATTTCCTCACGTGACGTTGTGTATCTTCAGGAGAAGAAACTCTCATCCAAGATCAACCTCTGATGCTACATTTACAACTGAGATTGATGGAAGATGCAAAAGTCACAACAGATGTTTTTTGCACAAATTTTGTTTTTGATTGTGTCCCTTATAAACATACAAACAGTTTGATGTAAACCATCTATTATGTCGCTTTTTTGGGCTGTTTTATTTGCTCGCTGAAGCTTTTTAAATGAAGAACAAATGCAGACAAAAGCAATAACTCAAGTAGTAAAAAGAAGTCAATCTTTTATAGATAATAAATGTACAGATGGTAGACAACCAAAATGGGTAATAGGGCCGCGGCGTTAACTGCAAATCAGTCGTGTGTTAAAATCATTCGCGAAACTACCGCCAGGTGGCGCAAAGGGACGGATTGCGAAATGAATGTAATTGTAAAATGAAAGGAAGATGTTAAACAACAATAACATTATAATATACATTATAACATCCTTAAAAGCCATTAAAAAATAGGATAGTCTTAGGCTACAGTCTACTCATCAAAAAATAAAAAAAAATAAACCTTTACACAAAAGGCTCTTATGCATGCTATTGTTTTTAAACAGTCATTTTATATATATATATATACTTATACCAAGAATGAACCGAAATGAAAACATTTTAATTTATATATACGGATTAAAATGTTTTCATTTCGGTTCATTCTTGGTTTAAAAATAATAATAATAATCTTCAGGTTCCATTTGCAGAGCGAAATGAGAACGGTCCAGCATTTACAAATAATTCTTATTAACTCTGTTATAAATCTGATTTTTCAAACTGCTAACACTTTGCATTTTTGAATTATGCCTTTACTGTGTGACCAATAATTGTGAATTGTGACTTTGATCGCGCTGGTGCCTCACGCGCACATATTCATTGGAAACAGCAGTCGTTCACCAAGCCATTATTACATATTTCTGAATGTAATAAAATGCAACTCTCACAAATGTAATTTATATTTTAGCGTGTTTTCGTGTATGTTTTTATCCAGCTTTATTTTTCCATTGCATCTAAAAATGACTTTGTGTATCACATTCACTTTGTGAACAAAAAACAAATATAACTTCAGATCTGCCTCCTGCGATGCTCAGCTGTGGACGATTTCAAAATGTTTGATATAAAGGTTGCTGTCACATTTTGTGAATAAATAAATAAAATGCATACTTCAGTGAAAGAACACTGAGAGTGTAGGTTGCTTCTGGTGTTTGGATTTGTACTTCAATATAATGAGCTCCAAGTTTAAGGATAGCCTACACTAGTTGTATTTTTTTTTTTTACTCTCTATTTAACAGCATTAACTTACAATGAAATAAGTCTTCCTTCAGGCAGACTGAATGTTTTCCTGCCTTGCTAAATGTTGGGTCAGTTTGCGCTAGTCCCGCGCGCTGTGAAGCGGGAGCCGCTGCAGAGGATTCCGCTTGGTCTTAAAGCCTTCCGCAATCGCGTACGTTCATCACAAATATAACAATGATTTTTGGCAAAAAATAATGATTAATTTATCAATTGATAATTTGTTATTATTTTGGTCTAGTGAAAATAATTAATATGGGCTGCGGGGAAAATAATGAATAAAAAGAGTAGGGCTGCTGTGAGTGCAGGCATGTTTCAACCCAGTAACATGAGAACACAGCGTTCTCACAGCCCAAAAAACAGACCGAGTCTCAGTTCAGCTGGAGGGGGCTGGGGGTAGTTTCTGTATAACTTGTGGGGGTCGAGATAAAGGTGTGAATTTCTTGCTCTTTCATATGATATGGACAGTCTTATGAGGGTTTCAAACTTGCAGAACAGGTTTTAGGGACAACTTTAAAGAAAGGTTTGATCCCTTCAAATGTTGACTTACTGTATAGTGCAATAAAGTTTATTAGTTATTATAACTTAATTTCAGAGGAAGTTGCCTTACTTAAAAAAAAAAAAAAACTGTTGCATTAGGGCTGGGCGCGATAGGCATTATGGCCTAAAAAAAATCCCGATTTTTTTTCACAAAAACAATCCGATTTACAAACATTAAATCGATTTTTTTTTTTTTTTGCCTCCCTACTTAAAATCAATATTCAAATGACAAAGAAATTGTTCAAAACAAGGACAGACCAAGTGTAGGCCTAAATCAGTTTTCTAGTCTATATTTTCATCTCGTTATGCCGCTGGTTTAGGTTATGTATTTATTTTTATTTCTTATATCAATTATTTGTAAATATAGCAGACACTGTCTAACTGTGTTCTACACCGGACGGCCTTGTTCATATAGGGCGAAACATCTCTCACTCGGCAGTAGCCTACAGTAGGCCTATGTGAGCGGAGTGAAGCAGCAACAATTTCCCTCTAATCACTAAGCTCCTGCGTTCATTGATACCAGGAGAAAACACTGCTCCGCCTTCACTCCGTGGCTAAAGTTGAAATGTTATGTTCATAAAAGCGCTTATAAATAAAATAAAAAGAAAATAAAAAAT
This sequence comes from Cyprinus carpio, assembly GCF_018340385.1. Lineage (NCBI taxonomy): Eukaryota > Metazoa > Chordata > Actinopteri > Cypriniformes > Cyprinidae > Cyprinus > Cyprinus carpio. Next base: position 36,214,658 of record NC_056574.1, read on the forward strand.
AAATAAGGAAATTACAGGAGAGTTTCAAAGGGGAATAGGCTATTGTGTGGAAACTTTTTGTCCTACCAAACGCCAAACTAATAAAATTGTCAGCAGCATAAAAGGTATTATTGCTGCGTTCTGCTGTGCAAATTTGTTTGTGTGATGAAAATAACAGTTTACATTTTCGTCAGTTATTTTATCTACAGATCGATGCATTTGTTACAGATTTCTGCTCATCCAAAATCAGTTACAGATGAAGTAGCCTTCTGTAAGATTACATTTGTTTGAATGCATTATTGCGACAGCGATTACGTGTGAATGTGCTGTATCTGTTTAAATCATGCTTTAACCTGAAAATAATCAGTAAAATAAAGACAAACTCCTTGAGAACTAGCCTGTAACATCCCGCTCGACTATTGCCGTCATTATGGTCTTCTGATCGGAGAGATTATATCAAGATATAGCTAAATATGTTAATCATGTGAATTCTTGCTAAATATGCAGTTATATTACGGGCTGTTGGCATGAATTGTACTCGTGATGGAGCGGTGCTGGAGCGAGTGAAAACCACGATGCTCCGACACTTTTAAAAAATCCCGCTCCTCTTCAGTCAGAATCACTCCGCTCCGCTCCACGATACTCTCGCTCGACAGCGTGTCTAACGCGGGGGGGAGGGTTGAGCCCAATCATTCTCAAAAAATCATAAAATATTTATTTTATTTCAATTTTCGTTTTTGTGTTTCAGAGGAAAAATCAGTGTTAAGGCATCTCTCCATTACTGACCGTTCTGAAAGAAGAATTTATGAAAACACGTATAAAATTTTTAAAAAACTTTAACAGAGATGTCTAGATGGAATTTAATAGGTCTGCTTCCCACGTAAGATTTTTCTAGTTACTAGTCGTTCATTTGTCATTATTTCAACTAATCGCAAGTTTATATTAAATTTACAACTATAATCCAGCCTTCATATATTCCCCCGCTACGCTCAAGAACATGCATTAAGTTCGTCACAAAACACAGGCAGAGTAGCCTAATAATTATGAAAAAAGGAGACATTTTAATTATTTATTAATAAACAAATGTTATCGTGTCAGCTGCAAGATGAAATTCACAGTGCTGACTCTTCTCTCCACATGGACGCGCCTTTAAACAGAAATACAACCTTAACAGATTACATAATGCTTCGTTTTGAATTGATTCGTTTAAAAGACATTTCAAGCTTTCTGTAGATATATTTCTCATGTATGTGAGACGCCACAATTTTCAGTTATTTCATTATTAGGAAAAAAATCACGTGATCGAGAGGGCTCCTCCCTGTCATGCATGCGCATTAATAATTTTTGCACAAACACTTGAATATAAATAATAATTCACATTTTGCATATGCATTACAAAGTAAATAATTTTTTACATGCAATTATCCAAAATAAAACAAAACAAGATTTGTAATGAAGATAAAATATGTAGACAAATAAGAATAAATGCTGCACCTGCACTCAGCATCATGCGCAGAGCAAATCTTGCACTGATATTTTACGGAATATTATACAAACCTGCATTTAAATGCGGCTGCAATTTATTTTATTTATTTTTACTTTACTTAAATTATACGAAAGCAAGTAAAGAAGACTCCATTTAAAATCACTGAAGGTGTCAATTAGTGAAGCTCTTAATTTTTTTTTTTTTTTACTACATCGTGTGCACTTTGTTGATAAGTGAGGACGTTTTATTAATCCATCCATTCTTTAGAGTTGCAATGATTTAGTTAAATCGTGCAGGTTTAATCTATTCGTTTCTTGTTTTAATTAGGCCTAAATAATGGGAGCGAAATTATACAGTGCCTTACGTTTTACTAAAATAAAGAAAATAATTTATAAAACACGCAAGCCTAGCTCACAATAGGCTATCACTTTTAATGCTCCGATGCAAAGTGAACCACATTTTCTTTTTAATAATATAACACATAATTCCTCTTATATAAATATACTCTGCACACTATTTAAATGTGTCTAATCTAAAATATGGTGTAGAGAAAATATAAGCACAGGCTCATAGGCTTGACATTTATCCTGCTTGAATTCGTTCTAAGAAACGCACATATCTTCATAAGGACTAAACTTTCATCTGTGAATATTAAATATTTTCTTTCATTTTCCCCGACTGCAATCAAATATAACACTTCGGTGAGGCAAAGCTGACGTCTATTTGCGAAAATGTGCTTTGATGCGCTTGTTTGAAAACCTGTGATTAAAGCGCCACTCAGCGGTCAAGCTGCAAATGCACTTTGCAGACGCCGCGGGGCGGCGGCGGTAGAAACAACGTTTTGGATGTCCACCTACTGTATGTTGATCACTCAAATATCAGTTTGCTTAATGCAAAAAAAATGTGTTTTTGTTAGATATTGTTGAATAATCAAGTAATACATGTTTTTTCATTGTTTTCAGTTCAGAAGTAGGTACTTGGTAGTTAATAATTTGAAGTATCCAAACGGTTTTAAACCAGTTCCATTCCCAGTTTAATGCATGACATGTAATAATTAATACTCAACTAAGCTAGCTAGGCACAGCATTAGCAACATTGGGTTGGCCCAGATCTGGGCCGAAACTGCTTGCTATCTGGGGTCTGGCCATGTGACTTTAACACATCTGTCATGTCAAATAAATCCGCTCATAGGACATTCTTCAAAAATGTCATTCATTTCTGCCAAGGTCGACATTAAAAGAGGATCAAATGAGTGAGTTCAGCTTTGAGAATAAAAAAACCAACCTGTTTGTTCCTCACTTTCTTCATGTTTGACTCTGAATGTTTCATCAGTTTTCATGTCTTCACGCTCCTCTTTAATAAAGGACATCTTTATATCTGTCATGTTTCAGATGAGAATAATTAACAGAATTAAAGTAAATCTGAAATAAATCATTTATCTTACATTAACGTTAGATAAAACATTAAGATGTACGTTACTATTGAAAATCATTGAATTCATTTAGATCGCTTGTGCAATTAACCGGTTTGAATCGATTTCTTTTTAAAACAAAAACTATAAACACAGACCTTCTGCAGCCGAATCACAGATGCAGCAGCTCGGTGCGGCGCAAACCTATGACGTCACAACGCCCCACCAAAATAAAAGTCCTTCTCACACGTTAAAAGCACGAAAGTGCATAGAAATGTACATACAAAAACCCACTGCTAATGCATCATATGTATCATGTTGAAATTTTTATTACAATTATGAATGCAGTTTATACTTTGTAAAAAATATATTATTTTGTCTCTGTGTGGTGGTGTGTGTGTGTGTATGCTCTTTTCTTTGCACTTAAGGTCATGGAAGTCAAGTGTATTATTTATTTAAGAAATTAAGTTTCTATATATTGCAGAAGGAAAAAGAGAGGAGTAAAAAGAGTAAACATTCAAGTTCAAACAAGGCTTATGTGTAGGCTATATTTATATTGTTTTTGCCCGTTAAGAAACAGAAAAAGCCATCTTCTGAATGGTTTAAATTGCGGGGAGCCAACGAAAACCAAAATATTAGACTACAAACATTTAAGCAAGGGAATTACTATATCATCTATATGATTAATTAGCATTTTACGGTGGGTCTGGACAAATTGAGGAGAGGGTCAGTGAATATGTGTGTCAGGACGTGCACATTACAATTTGAACTATTTTAAAATATAAATGAATGGCAATCATCAAGGCAAACCCAGTACCGTGGATCAAGATGGACAATATGGACCACTAGTGGTGTTTTCTTTCCAAATATTATATGCAAATCTAACTACCTTGAATCAGAACAGTAATGAAAAAAAGATTAGAAAAAGGATTTATTATAATATGGACAATATATTATGTAGACAATGTTAGTATCATGGCCCCTCTGTCATTCACATTTCACATTGAGGCTGAAAAAAAATCAACTACACATAAAAACAATATACATTTTGTAGTTGCAAGTATTCATAGTAAATGAAATTCGGATGCAAACAAATACTGATGCCCACAAAAATGCAAAAGACAAACACTGGAAAATACATATATGAAAAAGAATAAGATTTTGCAGGTACAATGAGTCAATTTACAGAAAGCAATACAGAAAATGAATAAATCAAATATAAAAAAAAACAAACATGCAATTCTTCCACTATGTGATGAAATATGTATGGAATCTTATTAGGAGAGTCAAAAGTAGGAGATCAAAGCACATCTGATCCTTTTCCAAACTGTTACATTCACTTTTAAGACAAAACCGACTGGTTTTACATTTGACAGGTTGTTCTTTTTAACCAGTTTATTGCCGTAATGACTCTTTTACTCTTGATACACAGTGCAAAACAGTAACAAAATAAAAGTTTTAAGAAAAGTAAGGGGTGCTAATAATAAAAAGATCTAAAAAAAAAAATTTATATAATAATAATAATAAAAAAAAATCATTTATGAAGTCACTGAAAAACAAGACTTTTTTTAAAAAAAAATTCAAAATACTAAAATTATGTAAATGGTTCGTCTTTATATCAAGCAGCAAATGGGTATAGCAGCTGAAAAAAATATTTTGCTGCAATCGATGGGGAATATCTGCATGTGTTATATATCTTAAAAAAACACGTATAATACTTTTAACAGAGGTGGTTTCGAGAGATTGCCAGAGTATTTCTGCTCACCTCTTTATTTTGGGCTACGGTGAAACAGTTTTTTTTTTCATTTTCAGTTTTGCATTTCACAATTATATCGACAGTTAAAGGGGAAACTCATCGCAAAATGAAAATTCTAACATTTACCCCGATGTTGTTCCAAACCCGCAAAAGCTCCATTTGTCTTCGGAAACACAATTTAAGATATTTTGGATGAAAACCGGGAGGCTTGAGACTGTCCCATAGACTGCCAAATAAATAACAGTGTCAGGGTCCAGGAAAATATGAAAAGTATGCGTCAGAACTAGTCCATCTGCTCATCAGTGAAATCAACCGTAACGTTATGAAGCAACGAGAATTTTTTTTTACACGAAGAAAACAAAGATAACAATCTGTATCAGAAAATTCCTCTCCTCTGTGTCTCTCAAATCAGCGTAGCGCCATTTTGACAATTCTGAGCAGTACGCAGGTGGCGTACACGCTTCTGTATCAGCTGGCCACACAAGGATATGTTTATTTACGTGTAAGTTTCGCTATGGTTTAAATGTAAACAAGCACATCGGACGGAATGAATGATGAAGAAAGAAGAAATGTAGACTGAAGCGGCGACTTGACCCAGCAGAGATCATAAACATTTAGTTTTGGATGTATAGTCCTACATATCAAAGAATCTTGTGTTTATGAATGTAACATAAACTTACTGTTCATTAATAATCTGCTATGGTGTAAATATTTGTAGTGAGGTGATGTGTCGTCGTGACCGAATCGTTCTTTCTGAACGAATCTTTTAGGTAGAACGAATCCTTATCGGTCATGTAAACCATTGACTCTATTTCATCGTTCACTGAAATTTCTCCCTCCACAGCAGCCGCGGCCGCTATTAGCAGGCGCATGCGCAGCTCGGTGAACCGTAGCTCTGTGAACTGTTTCATCCTGTCAAAAAGTTACTCAACCTCGAGCCAATAGCCTTCGAGTATGAGATGTAACTAAGCATGTGATTTGTTTGAATGTACGTGAACGAATACGCCCTTCACTGAACGAGTTCAAATTGAGTCTGAACCAAATTACAAGAGATCTTTGTCGTTCGTGAACGAGTTGAATGATTTGGTACGAGTCTCGTTCATGAATGAAATGACGGAACTAGTACATGTCGTTCGCGTGAATGAGTTTAATGAATTGATACATCTCGTTCCTGGAATGAAATGGTTTGGAATGAGAGTAAAACCGGGTCAGTTTGGGCCCATCTGTCATCTCCGCCAACAAAGCAAAGCGCAGTTATAGGTACTGTGCCACATACGCTTGTTTCATATTTAGGATACAGAACCTAACTCCCCGTTCCTAATCCCCTTATTTATGAATTGAATATATAATCACACATTTGAACCTGTTCTGATCAAACAAGGTTAAAAATGTTAATTATGCCAAGAGAAGAAAACCTCGTTCTTTCGTCATGCGAACAACTATTTGTTTAGACTTTTGTTACGTTTATTTCATTGAAATGCGATTATAGTGCACCCATTTAAATAACGCCGAGCCAAATCAGTTTTTGTAACACTGTGATACGTTCGTTGCGATTAAGACAACACATACGACACTCTTTTTGCCACCAATGCTGCGTATATTTGTGTAATATGAAGAAATGGTCACTGAAACGAATCAGTGAACGAATTTGAATCGATCGATCATTTGCATCGTGAAACGAACTGAAACTCAGTTTGAACGAATCTCTTGAAAGAATCTCACTAATTTTCCCCCACTAATATTTTGAATGGGTTATGTTCGCGTACCACTCGCCCCCTCACTGGGTTGTTTGCGATCGTCTCTGAGGGTACGCTCAATGTATCAAGTAAGCTGTAAAATCAGCTGATTATAAATATCTATTTTGATGGGGTTGCAGGGTTAATTGTTTTTTTTATATCGTTCTCTATTTTTCTCTACAAATGACTACTTTAAAGAAATATAAATTAATCAGTGACCATTACAATAATGTTCATTAATGTAGTTTATTTGTGTAAACCGCATGCTTACTTTTTTTATTTCAGATATGAGGAAAACAGTCGCAAAAGAACCTGTTGCAAAGTGAGGCCAATGGCAAATATAGCAGACCCACTCATGGAACCTGAGAACACGCTAAGACCAAGCAAGGCACACACTCCCATAAGGTCTTCTTCAAAATGATTTTTATTGTATGTCCTGTCAGAGCACATAAACAATCTACACTTTGGAAATGCCCGGTATGTTATTGTTCATTTATATACAACAAGGTACCAGGCAAAAAGTTCTTTGAACAGTAAGATTTTTAATGTTTTGTAAAGAATTCTCTTCTGCTCACCAAGCCTGCATTTATTTTATCCAAAATACATGAAGTTGCATGTGCTAAAGCAGTAATATTTTGAAAAATTTTACTATTTAAAATAAAACGCTTACTATTTGAATATATTTTAAAATGTAATTTATTCCTGTGATCAAACTACATTTGCAGCATGATTACTCCAGTCTTACTTCAAGTGTAACAATATACACTATACCATTCAAAAGTCTGGGAGGTCAGTATATACAGAATGTCACATTCGGAGTTTGTGTGTGCTTGTTTGGTACTGCTTTTGATCTGTTTTTGTCTTGTTTTTCTATTTTAGTACTGTGAGCAGTTTTACAGTTTGGTAATTAGTTCATGCTCCCATTTGTTCATTACCTGTTTAGTTTCTTTAGCTACTAATAGGTTGAGTACTCGGTTCAGGTGCTAGCTTGTTTAGTTGCTCTATTTAAGTCTTCAGTTTCTCCTTAATCAGGGTCTGGTATTGAAGGTCATAGCCTAATAGTAGAGTAGACGTATTTCTCTTGTGATCTACTGCGTTTATGTTGGCGAATTTAAATAAAGGACCTTGGATTTTCGCATCATCTTCATTGAGTGCCTATCTCTGCACTAACACAGTAACTGAATACCAGACCTCTCCCAAAGAATCGTAAGGTATGGATTACCTAATTGAAGTGAGCAGTGTAGAGGAGAAACTGAGCTCCATTTATCAAGATTGATGTCCAATGGAGTCTTATGTAGAGTTGTTCCTCAAGTACTGCCATATGTCTACGTGGGATCGACGTTCAAACTCTATGGATTGTTTTTGGAGTGGCCCTGGACTCTAATTTTAGCCAGCTGCCGGTGCCAGTGGGTGACCTCGACCTGGACCCTTGCTCAATACTGGAACTATGCCCTGTTGTTGAGTGGCCACCCATTTAAAGTGGGAGTGGCTGACAAAGAAAACCCTGCACTTCCACCGTGCCAAATCATGACTTATAACATCATGACCAAACAAAAAATAGAGACTTCCAGCCCATCTGCCTGCAACCAGAGCCATCTACGGAGGGGAAGGGCCTAGCATCAAGTTGGGTGTCGGAATCCACGCTCTCGACGTCAGCACGTTCTGACAAACATACCAAAGGGCCGGAGGCTACTCCAGCCAACATCTTTTCTAAAGAGTGTCCAGTCCAGTCCAGAGGACCATTAACAACCTCCACCCAAAGGAGGAGAGAGAAGGCGCAAGAGGAGACGGTCCCCATGAATACAGCCCCTGAGCCTGCTCTCCAGTGCGGCTCCCCGCCCTGAGTCCGCTCCCAGAACTCTAGCCAGGGAGGAGCAATTGGACTAGCCATAATGACCCTAGCATTTGTTGTGTGTCTGGGGCCACATTCACAGCTGGGCATCGGTTCTGTTACCTACAAAGATTCCAGGTTGCCACCCACCACCGGTGAAGTTATGCCGTGCGGAACCTGCGCCTTCTCGGGACAGGTGAGTGTTAACTGTGCAATTCTCGCGTTTGTGTGTGCAATCGTTTGCATACTGCTTTTAATCTGTGTTTTTGTCTTGTTTTCTACTTTTATGGTTACTATGTGAGCAGTTTCCAAGTTTGGTTAATTAGTGCATGCTCCCATTTGTTCCATTGCTTGTTTCTAAGTTTCTTTAGCTAATAATGGGTGAAGCTAGTAATCGGGTTCAGGTGCTAACTGTTTAGTTGCTACGGTGATCACGTTTGGGGCACTGCATGAGGTGGTAGAAGCGGAAGGACAGATACAATTCCCAGGTTTCTTTGACAGTGGCCTTCCGCCTGCTCTGCCGCAATTTTCTGTCTGTCTCTGTTCTTATTTAGTTTACTCTTGAACAAATACGACCCATAGGATTCTTCGGGGCGGCGGGGCCAAAACCAGCTGAAAAAATAGAAAAATCACGCCTCTTAATTATTAAGTTGGTCAGCAGAAGGGAAGCATGAAGTGTTTTTTCCTCCAAAATTTCTTGGTAAACGGGATGCAAGTGACTTTGGTTTTTCAAACAACACAATGGCACCACAACACCAGCAGATGAACATCCAGGCACCGCCAAATCATCCACAAGAACGTGTGAAAAACTAACACTGGACTTAAAGCAACCCTTGGGCTATGAGCCTTCTTCCACCCTTCCTTCCAGACCCTAGGGACCTTGGGTCTCCAACATGAAATAACAAAACTTGCTCTCAGTCTGAAAAGAGGACTTTGGACCACTGGGCAACAGTCCAGTTCTTCTCTCCCTCCTTAGCCCCGGTAAATGCCTCAGGGCTGGCTTAACAAGAGGAATACTACAAACTTTTAGCCAAATTCCTTTGACACATCTGTGTGGTGGGCTCTTTTGATGCCTTGAACCCATAGCCTCAGTCCCATGCCTTGTGATTTCAGCTCAAATTCTTGAAATGAATTTCGCTTTGACAATCCTCACTAAGGCTGCGGGTCTTCCAGTTTGTTTTTGGTGGATCTTTTTTCTGTCCCACTTTTTTCCTTCCCACTCAACTTTCTGTTTAACATGCTTGGTACAAGCCACTCTGTGAACAGCCAGCTTCTTTGGCAATGATGTTTGTGTCTTACCCTCCTTGTGAAGGGTGTCAATGATTGTCTTCTGAGTGGGGGGGACAACTGTCAGATCAGCAGTCTGCCCCATTATTGGTGCAGCCTACTGCAACTCAAACTGAGAGAACATTTTGAAGCTCATGAAACCTTTTGCAGGGGTTTTTGAGTTGATTAGCTGATTGGCATGTCACCATATGTTAAGTTGTTTGAGAGTGAATTGGGTGGGTTAAACTTAAGATGTATAGCCAAAATCATCACCATTAAAAGACAAAGACTTACACGTACTTCAGTCTAAATGTGCATTGAATGTATTAAACCCTAGCTTTTGACTAATTTCCGCGAGTTGAATTAACCGGAATAAATGAACTTTTTTCCATGACATCTCTAATTTATTGAGAACACAGGTACATTTGGCACAACTCTGGTAAGCAACAACTGTTTTTTATCACGGTGGTATTTTTTAAATCTTGTAATTGTTCTTTGCACTATTTTTGCCACATTTTATAGTGATCTGTAACTTTTGGCGAAAACCTATGCAGCCAACATGTATACATTACATTCTATCAACCTTTCCTATTTGATGACATTAATGCTTTGTACAGTACATACAACCATTTTTCAATGAGACTAAAAGATATACAGTGTGACCTATTTGATTTTCATGCAAATAGTTTCTTATCAAAAGTTTCTTAAATAAAAGATATACAGTGTGACTATACTGAACACCACTGTATGTGTGTGTGTGTGTGTGTGTGTGTGTATGTGTGACAAGATCCTCATGGAGTCAAAAACACCTACAGTGTTAATCACGCATTCTATATTAATGTCACTGCTTTAATTGTGCGCGCGGCGCAGCATACACTGGACAACCCTGGCACATCAGAGATCTAGATCGTGCTGCGATTAATGGAGTACATTCAGAATAGTTGTTTTCAGTGCTGCCACGGGACATTTATTACCATCAATACTGAATGCCTGACATCTTGGCATATTCTCAAGTGCTGAGGGGGGTAAATAGAGGTGAGAGTACAGCACCAATGTATCAAACAAACCCCTCTCCTCTCCTCTCTCAAAATCAAGTGGCCAGACGATTTGAGAAGACAAGAAAATAAAGTAGTGTGTGATCTTTGCAGCATAGCTGTCGGTAATTGAACTATTTCTGGTTGTAATATGTATTGGGTTAAACGTTAACTAATATTAACTGTCATCAGTCAAATGGCTTTATCTTACCTCGCTCTCCGCAGACAGGAATAAACTGAGCTTCGGGTTCTGCTTCTGTGAACAGTAACACCCCGCCTGTACATTTGAATTCGATTGGTTCTAGTCATTTTTGACATTGACAAATTTCTTGCCCAGAACCGTGAGGCTTTGATCGGACTGGCTGCATGTGACAGCAGTCGCGCGGCGCCCTCCGTATCACAGAAGCAAGTTTAATTCTCAGCACTTTACAGACCTATTTATAGATAGCTCCTAACAGGCTTTGGGACTAGGAGAGTTATTACCCTCTGATGTACTTCAGTATTCAAAACACGTCACAAACAATCGCTAGTGAATTAATATCTGGCTCACTCTGTCAGATCATTTTTATTTAATTAATATCTGTCTAACAATTAAACTTTCTATATCAGTTTTATTGAATAAATCTCTGTCACACTTTTTTATTTTTTGTTTTTAGATCGTTTGTTTCTTGTAAAAAATTTCCAAAGGTTTTGTTTTAGGAAACTAATACTCAGCTCTATATTTCTTTGCGGCCTGGCGAAACATACCTAATACTCAGCTCTATATTTCTTTGCGGCCTGGCGAAACATACCAATTCGAAAAACTAACAGAATGCATAGTCGATATAAAAAACTGAAAAAACAGAGGTGTTAATTATAGGACCTAAAAACTCTGCATGTAATAACCTAGAACTCTGTCTAAGACTTGATGGCTGCTCTGTCAATTCTCTGTCCAATTCTTCGTCATCAGTTAGGAACCTAGGTGTGCTATTTGATAGCAATCTTTCCTTAGAAAGCCACGTTTTCTAGCATTTGTAAAACTGCATTTTTCCATCTCAAAAATATATCTAAATTACGGCCTATGCTCTCAATGTCAAATGCAGAAATGTTAATCCATGCGTTTATGACCTCAAGGTTAGATTATTGTAATGCTTTATTGGGTGGTTGTTCTGCACGCTTAATAAACAAACTCCAGCTGGTCCAAAATGCAGCAGCTAGAGTTCTTGCTCTCAGTCTTGCCTCATTATCATGGCAATTTTTCGTGGCCATGTCAGATTTCGTCAGAGTTAGTTGTCGTTTGTTGGAAAATCATATCACACTGCTCAGACATTCCACGACCAAATAAATGCTGATTGAACATGTTCAGTCGGGTGAAAACAAACAGACGCCAACAGGGGTAACACACTGATCCAACAAACTCTGACAGACTTGTTTTTGGTGTGTGTTGGGGTTTGTCTGTGCAGTGTGAATTGGCTTACACTTTAAAATAAGGTTCCACTTGTTATGATTAGTTAACTACATTAGATAACATAAACTACCAATGATAAAAACTTCTAAAACATTTATTAATCATGGTTAATGTTGATTCCAACATTTACTAATACATTATTAATTTAATGGACCTGAGCTCAGCGATCTGATGAAGGCCTTGGATGGCTGAAACGTCATGTTGTTTTATTAATAAAGCTTGAACTTTGAAGAGTGAGTGTTGCATCTTTGTTTAGCTCATATGTATTTAGATTTTTGATTGCACCTCCTCTTCTGTTGGTAGAGCACCTCTTTTTACATTTGTTACATTAGTTAATATGAGCTCATGAAAAGGTGCATGTATAAAAATAAAAATTACAAAAATGTTGTCACATCAATTAAGGAAAACAGTCTGACACCGTGGTATAATGAGCACACTCACACCCTAAAGAGAGCAGCCCAGAAAATGGAGAGCAGCTGGAGGAAAACAAAACTAGACGTTTTTTGTATTGCTTGGCAGGAAAGTAACCTATCCTACAGAAAAGCATTAAAAACTGCTAGATCTGGTTACTTTTCGTCTCTTTTTGAAGAAAACAAACATAACCCCAGGTATTTATTCAATACAGTGGTCTAAAATTAACAACAAATTACAGCATCACCAAGTGTTACCGGTGGAAAAAACCGATGCAAACCTGTTGTCTGTGTACAATCGAGAAACAGAGTCAACGGGTGGTTTGTCGTTCAGTTATCTGGGCGCGGTTCAGTCAAAGTCCGTGTAACTGTTTTGAGTAAATGAATTACTCGCCTCCGGGATAAGTGGTGTTAATTTGAACATGTCAGAGGGAGTGTCACAAGCAACCCTGGTAAAACAGTTAAACAGTCGTAAAAGGTCCATTTTGTGGATTAATGCTTATTGTTGACGCAACGGCGTTTCAAACGATTACAGTCGATTTGGTGAACGGTTTCAAGAACGATCCGCCGGATTAACAAATCGAGTGATTCGGTTCTCCGCGAACCGGATGTTCTGTGAACAATCATCAAGTCATAACAGACCCGGAGAGCATTCCCTGCTGAATACAGGTCGTAGTTTTTTGAGATATTTTTTGGGACCAAACATGTTATGTTTCGTTCCCGATGCTTTCAAAAAATTCCTAACGTACCCTCTGATGTCACATGGGACTACTTACTTTGAAGTTATAGTGTTATATGATATACCTGTCTTCTCAGGAACGTGTGACATTAATAAACCGTCCATTACAATTCTCAATGAAGAGGCCCCAGAAAGCTCTCGGACTAAAGCTAAAATTCTTATACTGTGTTCCTAAGATGAAACGGATGTCTCACGGGTTTGGAACAGACATGAGGGTGAGTCATTCATGACATAATTTTGACTTTGTGTCTGTTTGAACTATCCCTTTAAATCGTCAAATTTTCAAAAGCGCTCATGCGATGTTTTACTATAGTGATATGGACATTGAGCATAATGATCAATTTAATCATGACTCAAAATTAAATCACACAGACATAATGGTGAGTTCTATTTTATTTATGTATTTTTACCGCTAATGAAATAGCCTGCGTAGTTTCAGTCCGAGTCTGTTTCTGTTTTTATTTGTACCCATAGTCGATACGGCACATTTAGAAGGAATGATAATAAACTCCATTTTTTGATAAAGCCTCCCGAATAAAAAAATATGTCATCTACGATATGATATTTTGGCGACCATAGACGACGCGGAGCTTAAACTCTCTCAGAGCAAACTTATGATGCAGAGAAAATATGTTACTAAATACATACACAATTGTGATAGAGAGACAGAAGTTGATCGCCTGCGATTTCTCCAAGTGGCCTTGGCACTGACTAACACTCGACGCTTTTAAGCCCAGACAGTGGAAATGCTGCTATTATTATTATTATAACCATTTTTTTTTTGTAGCCTATTTACAATGCCCAATACAGAAGTAACACTATCTGCAGAGAAAGGCTTTGGCCATTCTCAAAAAAAAAAAAAAATCAATGACTCTTATTTAAATTTTCGCTTTTTGCTTTTCAGAGGAAAAATCAGTGTTAAGGCATCTCTCTCCACATACAGACCGTTCTTTGAAAGAAGAATTTATGCAAACGCATATAAAACATGCTTTAAAAAACTTTAACAGAGATGGCTAGAGGTGCACGATTTTTAATAGGTCTGCCTCCCATCCCATTCCGTAAGATTTTTCTAGTTACTAGTCGGGTTCATTTGTCATTATTCAAGCTAATCTCAGGTTTATATTACATTTACATCTATAATCCATAATGAGCCTTATATATGTCCGCGCATCAAGCACATGACATTAAGTTTGCCCCAAAGCACAGGCAGAGTGTAGCCTAATACTTGTTAAAAAATATAGACATTTTAATTATTTATGAATAAACAAAATGTTTTCTTGTGTCGGGGCGGCAAGATGAAATTCACAGTGTTGACTCTTTCCACATGAATCCAAGGCTTAGTAAAGAGAAAATACAGGCCTTCTACAGATTACATATTCTGCTGCGTTTTTTAATTGATTCTTTAAAAGGACATTGTCAATCCTTTTCTGTAGATAGGTTCTCATGTATGTGAGCCACCACAATTTTAAGTTGATTCATTATGCAGAAAAAATTCAAGTGATTGAGAGGGCGCTCCCTGTCCTGCATGCGGCCATTATCAGTTTTCGCACAAACACTTAAATATGAATAATTATTCACATTTTTGCATATGCATTACAACGAATTATTTTTTTTACATGCAATTATCCAAAATAAAACCAAACAAGATTTGTAATGAAGATAAAACAAATAAGAATAAATGCTGTATGCGTGTCCCTCAGCATCACACTCAGCCAGACATTTAACATACCTGCATTTCTAAATGCAAGAACTGCAATTATTTTTTTTTTTTTTTTACTTAAATTCTATGTGCATAGTAACGGCGGCTACCTTTAAAAAATCACTGAAGTTGTTTATTAATGACGCTCTTTTTTTACATCATTTGCACTTTTGTGATTATAATGAGAGAACTTGAGTTTAATCGCGTGAGGACGTTTAATTAATCAGTCCATTCTTTAGAATTTCAATGATTTAGCTAAATCGCAAATAGTTTAATTTATTCTTGTTTTAATTAGGCCCTAAATAATGGGAATGAAATTATTACAGTGCCTCACCTTTTTACTAAAAATAAAGAAAATAATTTATAAACACACAACAATTTCTTAATCAGTGTACAGACAAATATATTTTCCCAAGAAGTTGTCTGTCAAAATAAAGGACAGGTAAACAAATAACAAAAATTCATGTTGTTTTATTAAAGGAATTTTAAAATATAAATTAATTAATATAGGCCTAATATATGAGAATATTGACATTTTGCATATAAAATCCATGTAGCCTAGCTCACTAAAATAGGCTACCACTTTTAATGCTCTGATGCAAAGTAAAACCACAATTTATTTTGAATAATATAACACATAATGCATATTATATAAATAATACTGCACACCTATTAAATGTGTCAAATCTAAAATATGGTGTAATACCGTCGTGTTAGCTTAGAGAAAATATAAGCACAGGCTTGACATTTATCCTGCTTAAATTTTTGTTCTAAGAAATGCACATAACTTTTAACTTACCAAACTTTCATCTGTGAATATTAAATATTTAAACTACAGTGTTTTTCTTTCATTTTCCCCGACTGCAGACGTCAAATGTAACACATCAGCGAGGCAAAACTGACGTCTATTTGGCGTGCAATGTGCTTTGATACGCTAGTTTGAAAATCCTGAAACTGAGCGCCATTTAGCGGTCAAAAAGCTGCAAATGCATTTTGCGAAGGTCGCCCTCGGCTGACGGCGGTAGAAGCAACGTTTTGGATGTCCACCACTGTAAGTGTTTTTGATTACTCTTTTTTTTTTTTTACTTCTGTACTTGTTTCACTTCTATTTCAGTTTTTATAACCACTGTTATTACTATGTGTTTCCAGATCCCTACTATCACTACCACTGCAAACCACGATCACACAAATGTAAGTACGCTATCCTAACAACCTGCACACTCTGCCTATGTCTGCAAATACACTATCTTTTTTCTATCGGTCTCTGGAATTGCCAGTCTGCTGTAAACAAAGCCGATTTCATTACTTCTATTATTATCCATTCATAAGCTTAATCTCATAATATTCTGAACGAGACCCTGGATCAAACCAACAGAGATCATTGTGCTAACACCCTGGCCAAAAGCCCTCTTACACTACTTCCTCATTTTCCCCACTCACACCGTTTGACTCGGAAGAGGTGGAGGTAGTGGTCCTGCTCATCTCTTCTTACCGATTGCCCTGAATCCTTTACCATCTTTGGGGTATCAACAGTTGTTTCCGTTGGAATCTCATTCATTACTGCGTTTACCATACCCTCGCGTAAAAATACATTTGGTGGTTGTCTATCGACCCCCCAGGACCACTAGGTAACTTTTTAGATTAATTAGATGTGCTGCTCTCAACCTTTCCTGAGGATGGTACTCCCCTAGTTATGCTTGGAGATTTCAACATCCACCTAGATAAACCTCTATCCTGTGCTGACTTCCTCTACTCTGCTTGCCTCTTTTGATCTCAACCTGAGTGTGTCTCTCACTGCGACCCTCACAAATCAGGCAAACCAACTGTGGACCTTATTTACACACTCCATTACTGCTTCCACGATCAGTCTTATGTCGCTGGCTTGCGAGAGAGTCCCTGCTACTCCACCTGCCCCCTCAGATCACTTCCCTCTTCACTCTGCTAGATTCCTCCAAACATCATTCCTGTCCACGCCCAGACAACCATAACGCGCACCTCTCACGTGCAGAAAACCCACGCCATTGCTTGCAGCCTGTTGTGGTTTAGACAATGCTTTCGCCTTCTCTCCGTCTTCGCCTAAAAGATTCGCATGTGACATCTGTAATTAATAACTGCCAACACAATGACTAATTGATACATTTCGGCCACCACTCTTTATACATCTTGTTTAGACACTGTTTGCCCCTTGTCTTCCAGCCCGTACCAACCTTTCAGCCCCTGGTTATCGGATGCTCCCACGTAACACCGTTCTAAACTTAGAGCAAGCTGAAGGGTGTGGCGCAAATCCAAAAATACTACTGACCTTAATGTGTATCACTCCTCTCTTCCTTTTTCTTACTAATGTCTCCATTGCTAAAAACATACTACGACCATAACAAATTAACAATTCGCCTCAACTCCTCGCACGCTTTGTTTAACATTTTCCCTCGCCTCCGTTGACCTCCTCCTCCTCCCTCCTGCGTCATCTCTAATAGCTGACGACTTTGCCACGCTTTTTCATTAATAAAATTAAAACATCAGTGCACAATTTTTCCACACCACAATCCACTCAAGCACACCTCACCATCAAACATACACGCCATGCACATCCTTCTCTTCTTCACTCTCTCTCTGAGGCAGAAGTCTCCCAAACTCATCCTTTCTAATCATCCTACCAATGGTCCCGGCTTGATCCTATCTCCATCTCATCTCCTTTCAAGCCATTTTCCTCCCGCAGCTGTCCCTGCACTCACCACATCATTAACACATCCCTTCATACAGGTGTTGATTTCCCTCACTATTTAGACAGGCTCAGATAACTCCACCCCTTAAGAAACCCACCCCATCAACCCATCTCTCTTTAGAGAACCACAGACCAGTTTCCTTCTTCCTTTCTATTGCAAAAACACTTGGAACCAGCTGTATTCAAACCAAGCCTCTTACCTTTCCTCACACAGAACAACCTCCGTGACAGCAAACAATCTGGCTTCAGAAGTGGAACATTCAACTGAGACTGCCTTGCTCTCAGTTGTTTTAAGCCCTAAGACTGGGCGTAAGAGTGGAATCAAAAATCTTCAATACTTATCTCGTTTGATCTATCTGCTGCTTTTGGACACGTTTACTTTCAGCCGATCCTCCTGTCAACCCTACTGACAAAGGGCATTCTCGGGAACCGCGACTCCGGTGGTTTGAGTCTGCACCTATCAGATAGGTCCTCCAAAGTCATCTTGGAGAGGTGAGGTGTCCAAGTCGCAACAAACATCTAACTACTGGGGTACCTCAGGGCTCAGTTCTTGGACCACTTCCTCTCTCTGTCTACATGGCATCATTAGGTTCTGTCATCTGGTAGAAACATGGCCTTTTCATACCATTGCTATGCTGATGACACTCAACTCTACCTCTCATTCCATCCTGATGATCCATCGGGTAGCTGCTCGCATCTCAGCTTGTCTAACAGACATTTCTTGCTGGATGAAGGACCATCAGAATCAGAATCAGAATCAGAATCAGAATGTGAACTGCTTGTGGTTCCAGCAAGACCCATCGTTTCATCAGCAATTTCTCACCATCAGTTAGTGACATCAACCATATACTCCTTCAAAACAGCCAGAAAACCTTGGAGTTATGATTGATGATAAGCTAACTTTCTCAGACCACAATGCTAAAACCTTTTCCGATCCTGCAGATTTTGCTTTATTCAAACATTAAGAAGATCAGGCCCTTCTTTCTCGTAACATGCTGCACAACTCCTTGTTCAAGCTCTCTCTTGTTCTGTCCAGGCTAGACTATTCCAGCCAGTTCCATCAAACCTTACAATTAACCCAAACAGCGGCAGCAGATTAATTTTTAATGAGCCAACAAAACACTTCACAACCTCTGTTTATCAATTTACCTGGCTACCAATAGCTGCTCTGACGCATAAAATTCAAGGCATTGATGTTTGCATACAAAACCACCACCTGGCTCTGCACCCCCCTTTACCTAAATTCATTAATGCGTTCTGCAAGTGACTCGAGAAGCTTGCTTCTGCGATGAACATCGCCTTATTCTGCCACCCAATAAGCACAAGTCACTTTTAACGGACATTGAAATTAAAAAAAAAATTTTGTTCCTCCTGTTGGAATGACTGCCCACTCAATCCAGCAGCTGAGTCCCTTACGCCCTCTTCAAGAATCCGGCTTGAAAAACCGCTCTTCTATCGTTATTTGACCCTCTAACTTTTGCACATCACTAATTTTCTACCAATTCTATTTAACAAAAAAACAAAAAATAACTAACTACTCTACTATCTTTTTGTGTATCTATCTATTTTTTCTTTTAATTTATTATACAATTATAAAAACAAACACCTATAACACTAGCTTGCTCTATTCTTTTTTTTTTCTATTCTATCTGTTTTCTTATTATTTATTATATTATTTAAAAGCCCTTGCTACGTATACTTTGTTTAGGCTAGCTGAGACTTGTTGATAGCACTTATATATCATTGCTCCTTTGTTGTTTTTGTTTGCTTTCCATTGTCCTCATTTGTAAATCGCTTTGGATAAAAGCGTCCTGCTAAATGACTAAAATTAAATTTAAATGTAAATGTCTTATTCCAAGGTCACCGTAACCACTAGCATCCAGTCTGTAATCCAGTCAGATGGTCACTGCAGTCACCCAGATCCAGTACTTATCCAACCCAGATGGTGGATCAGCCACCTGGAAAGGTACCTCTACCTGAATGTTCGCAGAGACGATGACAACTAGATGAGCCCCAGAATACAGATCCCCTGTAAAAGTCCTGTCTCCGAAAACCCGACTGGGACCAAGACCACAGGAACTAGTTGAGGTCCTCTGCACAATCTGTACTTTGCTCCGCCTGCCCCCGACTGAACCTGGTTTCTCTCTCAAGTTTTTTCTGTCACCGATAGGAGTTTTGGTTTCCTTGTCGCTGGTCGCCTCTGGAGTCGCTTAGTTGGGGACACTTCATTTACAGCGATATTTCCCCCCCCATTTTGACTAGATGCAAATGATTGCACAGATACTATTTAAACTGAACTGAGCTGCATGATGACATCACTGAATTCAATGATGAACCTGCCTTTAACTGTCATTTTCCATTATTTCCTAATTAATTTTGTTTCGGTTGCTTTGACACAATCTGTTTGGTTTACAGCGCTATATAAATAAAGGTGACTTACTTGACTTGCCAGACCATTTTTGGAAGGCTCAGGAAGCCTTTGCAGGTGTTTTGAGCTGATTAGCTGATTGGCATGTCACCATACTCTAATTTGTTGAGATAGTGAATTGGTGTTTTTTTGTTAAATTTGAGCCAAAATTATCACAATTAAAATTAAAATTGCGCTGATGTTTAGTGCTGGCTGCAGATATAGTTTTAATTGTTGGTGATTTTAATATACATGTTGATAATGAAAAAGATGCATTGGGATCAGCATTTATAGACCTTCTGACTATATTGGGGTTAGACCAACACGTCTCAGGACCTACTCCTTGTCGACACCATACTCTAGATTTAATAGTCACATGGAATTGATGTTGAGTGGTGTTGAAATTATGCAGCCAGCCATGATATCTCAGATCATTATTTATTTTTGTGCAACCTCATATAGCATAAACATGTTAAATTCTACATTTTATTATGTGTGAAGTGAGATGAATGAAAGAGCACGTCTGTCTTGCATGCCCAAACACTCAATGTTTTATCAAGTTAATCCATCCAGTGGTAAAGGTTAGTCAGTGATTTCAACTACACAGGTGCAGGAGTGCATTTTTTTTTATATAAACATAATATATCAAATGTTTAATACAGATATGTGTATTCTGCAGTTCACTAGTTTGTTACAAAACCATTTTTTTTTTCTTTTAGATATAGCATGGTCCATTTTACACTGAAATGCAACCAGTAGTGTGAATGAATTCAGTCCAGCTGGAGGGGTTGGGGTTTGGGGGTAGTTAGCTTCATTTTGTGGAGGGTTGACATAAAGGTGTGAATCTCTTTCCCTTTCATATGGACAGTGTCTGATAAGCATTTCAAACTTGCAGAGCAGGTTTAGGCAAAGTGTCTGTTTTAGGACAAATTGGTTTGGCTTTTGCAATTTTTGCAATGGCATACAGAGTATTACATATAATATAATATGTTTTTTTGTTTTTTTTCTCAGTAGAGAAGAGGTGCCTCTGGGAGAGAGAGACAGGAAAACTGGCCAGAGAGACAAAAACTTGTGTTCTTAATTTGTAGGCTATGCTGCTTTGTACTATTATTTTCAGTTTTGCACTTTTGGCAATACAAATGTAAAAATATAGTGCAGTAATAATAAACTGTCCTGAGACCTTCATGTAAGCCTTATGCATTCTTAGTTTCATTATTGGGCAATTCCAGCATTAAGGACGGGACATTCGCAGTCAGAACTTCAAAGAATATATTCATTACCAATAGCTATCAGTCATCAGCATGATTAAATGGAGAGGAACTTGAGTTTAAACAGAGGACGTTTTATTAGTCAGTCCCCTCTTTACAGTTTCAGTGATTTAACTAAATCGTGCCATTTCTTGTTTTAGTTAGGCTTAAAAAATGGAAGCGAAATTATACAGTGCCCCACGTTGTACTAAAATAAAGGAAATAATTCATAAAATAGGCTACGCAACAATTTCTTAATTAGTGAACAGATATATTTTTCCCATGTAGTTCTTTGTCAAAATAAAGTACAGGTAACGAATATCAAAGTATGTTCATGACAAAAATGCATGCTGTTTTATTAAAGGAATTTTAGTATCTAATTAAAAATGTCACATATTGAACACAGTAATTTAGTAAGAAACTAAGTAAACCTTTAGAATCCATGTATGTAGCCTAGCCTGAATAGGCTACTGCTTTAATGCTCCGATGCAAAGTAAACCCCCATTTCTCTTTTATGTAACTATAACACATAATTTATATTATAAATAATGCTGTACACCTGTTAAATATTTCAACCATCTTAAATATGGTGTAATACTTAGAGCTTAGCATAAATAAGACAAGGCTTACAGACTTGACATTTATCCTGCTTGAATTTGTTCTAAAATGAGAAATGCACACAACTTCATAAGTACTAATTTGCATCGGTGAATATAAAATATTTTATCTAGCCTACAGTGTTTTTCTTTTCATTTTCCGTTTAGTGCAACCATCAAATGTAAAACATCGGCAAGGCAAGGCAAAGCTGACGGCTATTTTTGTGAAATGCACTTGGAAGCATTCGCTTGTATAACTTGTGGTTAAGCACCACTCAGTGGTCAAAAGCTGCAAATGCATTTGGCAGACACGGTTGGAATCCACGGCGGTAGAAAGCATGTCTTGTTTGGCAACCTACTGTATTTGGTACTTGCTACCTTATATCTTTACTCATTCCTTCAATTGTTTTTCATGGCTTTGGAAAACTTGTCTCGAATGTTCCTCTGCGTTGCTTTTTGAATAACTCTGGGTTTGTCGACACCAAGACTCGTTGCAATTTCTTTCTATGAATTAAATGCTTTATATGTATATTTAAAGTCTCTCCGAGAGTGGATGTACAGGTCAGATAATTTATGTCCGCTCAGTCTATTCGACACTTCTCTTTGGTTTCAGGAGATGCTGTTCTATGCTCGGAAACCTCCATAAATTAACTAATACTGGAAAAAAAAAAACCCTGCCACCTCAAAGGAAGGCTGAGTTCTTGGAAGGCGGACCAAGGGAAGCTCAAAAGGTGTTTTAGGAGTCAAAATGACTCCCCCAGAAAGTTCTGCTTTGGTAGCTGTTTCAAACTGCCCGAAACGAACTTCGGCCCTGCTAGAGAAACAGGAAAGTTCTCTAGAAGTAGTTTGGGTAGTTGTAAACTGCCAGCCACGGCAACACGACCACAACTTAGTGCCCCCCAATCCTTCTGCAACGACTTGGCCTCCCAGTTGCGCTCCCATCCTGGTTTTTAAGCTGTTCTTTCTTTGGGATGGCAGAATCATGCGATTGTTCACTGCTCCGAGAACGCGCAAGCTTCTCAGAGGGCACCGATAGTCATGAAGAAATGAATTTAGGTAAAGGGTGGTGCAGAGCCGTGGGTGGTTTTGTATGCAAACATCAATGCCTTTAATTTAGCTGGTCTCTCCATCCTGCCAAGCTTGGGTTAAGCTGGTCTCCCAGCCTGCCAGGCTTGGGTTTAAACCCTCTGAAGTCGATAACGCGTATACGCTTTTGGGGTAATTTTCTCCTGATAACCCCGAACAAGAACAAATTACACTTTCAGTTTTGATCGTACAGATAAGAGCAATACACAATCGAATCTGTAAAGGTTCTCTTTTTTTGTATAAGACATAATAACAACACAACTTTGGGACCCTTACAACATAAAGATAACCAACCAGGGAGTGCGGTCCTGCAGCCTTTGTCTGCAGCTGATCTTCAGTTAACAAAGGCGTCATTAAAATGAACCTGTTAACTCAGTGAATACTCAACGAAGAGACATGAGAGAGAATCTAGATAAGGCTGACATGTCTACTTTTGAAATAAACAAGGTGCTCTTGAAAACCAATATTCTGGCTAAAAAATCATGCATATGAAAACAAACGCAAGGGCCCGTTTTTCACGTCTCCCTTCATGATATTATAATGAGACCCCGGCCCCCCCGAAGGCGCCTGGAGCGCAGCTTTTGAGATTTCAAATGTTTTCACTGAAGGCGCGCGGCTTTTGAATACGCCCACGACAAGCCAAGATGGACAACGCCAGCGAGGGGACGTGCTTCTTCGAAGTTTTCTTTTTTTATTTTACGGTTTGCTTCACGAATGCGAGAAAAT
The DNA here is from genome assembly GCF_018340385.1 of Cyprinus carpio. Classification (NCBI taxonomy): domain Eukaryota; kingdom Metazoa; phylum Chordata; class Actinopteri; order Cypriniformes; family Cyprinidae; genus Cyprinus; species Cyprinus carpio. The sequence continues at coordinate 36,238,236 of NC_056574.1, forward strand.
AAGACATAATTGCACGACCCCAAAAAGATGTGATGTGGGTTGCGGATTAAGCGTTTGGAATTTCTGCAGAAAAAAAGAAGGAAGCACAGCCACTTTATCCCGCAGAGATCATAAAAATAAGTAAGTCTCTTTTTTATTGATTTATATAACTGTACTAGTTTTCACATAACGGTGCAACATTGTTACTAGTTCGACTTTTTCCAAAGACTTTTTCCAAAATATAAGTCCTGACTAAATGTATAATAAAGTTAAAGTATTATGACGTTTCAATAACACTATACAATACTATACCATTCAAAAGCTTGATGTAAATAATATAAAGGGACCAATAAATCTAACTGTAACAAATGTAATGTAAACAATCATGCTGTTCTTACAATTTATCCCCACCATAAAAAACCTAAAAACAAAAATATTCTCAGCTCTTATTCAACATAAAATAATAATATATAATAATCGAATAATAATAATAATAATGATAATAATAACAATAAAGTTTTTTGTAGAAAACAAGATTTTTTTTAAAGGATTTCTGAAGGATGTGTGCCGGTGACTTGAGTAATGATGCAAAAAATTCAGTGTTAAAGTCAGCTTTGATTTTTCCTAATAAACTGTTTAAACTGCATCACAAGTGAAATATTAATTATTGTTGTTGGGATAATTAGAATATATTCTAAAATAAATCTACAAACAATCAAATTATATAGATTTATTGTGTCTCACAGTCGTTCTTCTTAACTCATCCCTCTCAGTGACACAGCTTGACTGAATGGCTCATTATGCGCTCATTTATGCAGCCTTGTCTTCTCATGGTGTGAATTTCATGATAGTTGACGCCTACTCGCATATGAACTTTTCCAACCAAAAAAGTGTCTTAGGCTAACGTTCACCACTGCATGCTGAACACCCACTTCCGTTTTTTTTGCCCCTATGCGACCTGTTATCGAATCTTTTCATGACAGTCTGAACGACACAGATCCGTATCTTGTTCAAATGTGACCCAGGCCACTTGGGGATGTGGTTCCTGATCCGATACGTATCCGATCTTTTGAAATGCGACCTCCGTCTGAACGGCCAGGCCACATGTATCCGACCGTACGTCATTGATACGCTACAAACGTCAATAATTCTGCGTTTAAAGTAGCAGGAACGAGAGATAGAAGCCACTCACATCAGTATCCCACCACTCCTGGCTGCGACTCCGCACACACACGTTTTTCTGTATCGACGTTGCTACTGCTCCACAAAAACGCCATGGGCCAAGAAACCTTGCTCTCCTCCTCCTTTTTATTTTCTTCTTAAAACGAGAAGATTGTAATTGTGCTGGCTAGCCGGGTGGGAACATAATTGGTACCTTTTCGTGTGGAATTGTGCAAAAAGACTCCCGCTTTTACTAAAACTGAGATTGTTTGACCGCCATCACTCCTTTAATGTTAGCTACTTCGCTGACAAACAACGGGTGTACTCGCCGCTCGTCCCGGGTTCGTGTCCACCAGCTCTCCCCCTTCGACGTTGTGACTTATCCTTCGTCTGCCTGCGCCATAGCCAGCGGGTCCACTTCTGGTTCTCATTTCACGTTTTTCACACATGATATCACAAAAGGTACCATCTTAATTGGAAACTGTGAACGACCTTGCAAAAAAATCTAATTTATTGTAAAAAAATCGGAAGTCCAGGTTCAGTTGGGCGAGGGAGAATAGGAAAGGAACCACACAAATATTGCTTGACTCTTGTCTCGCTAAACAAGATGATTTCAGACATCATTCCAGGACGCATGGCTTCTAGGCGGCAAGCTCCAGTGTTCCCTACTCCTGAGTACCTCATTTTCTATATGAGAATTATTGCCTTTTTTCAGAGTGATTTACCCCCTTTGGTTTTAAACTAACCCGCGCAACGGATCGCATCACTATGGACACTATCCTCCACAGCCATGTTTCTCCGTAGCAACCCATCCTAGTCATATGCTGAGAGGCAGTGGAGATTAGTTTTTAAAAGCATTCCACCTATTTATACACATACTGAAAAAAGCACGATTTTTCCTACTTTCAATCACCATTCATATCCTTGCTAAACAGTGTTAAAGGGTACTCCAGGTAGTGCTCGAAACAAAGGTTAATAGGAGCGGTGTCCTAGGTTTTTCCACAAACTATTTGGTTCCCTGCGCTCCCTCACCCGAATAACTTTTCCCATGATCTAAAAAAAGCAATGGGATCTCAGTAAATAGAACCGGGCGATTTACACTTGGCAACATCAACGACTTTTCTTCTAGGACCGATCGGATTGGTCTTTCCTGTGCAATATTTAAAAAAGTCGCGAAAGGCCCGGGTAAATGAACCTGAAATGGGGGGTTTTCTTTGAAAAGCATTTTCAGGGGGGGGACAATTTAAAAATAAAAGATGGGTAAAGTCTAAAGCCCCTCCATAGGGGTTTCCCCCTTTTTTTTTCTGACATTTTTGCGAAGGGGGCAGCTTTTGCATATTTGCCCTGCGAATGCGACATAGGCGGGATTCGTTTACTTACACTGAATTCGTCACATGCTCCTCACTCCCCTCTGGACCAGGACACCTATCGGAAAACTTCCATCAACGTCATTTACACTTGTCTTTTAAATGTGTATGTGGAAAACCCTCCGTACAGTCGCATTTTTTTGCCTTTTTAAAACGCAGCCTTTTTTTACCAAATTAAAAATTAATAAATTTGTTCCACAATCAAGCAGGCTAGATGTACAGTTTTAAATATTCTATTTGCAAAATTTTTAAATATATCTGGAGGTCTAAAAAAAAATGAAAAACGGGTTTTTCAAAAATAAATTAAAACAAAAAATATACATGAATCTTAGCAGCTTTAAAAAAATGAAAAAAATATTGTCTGAAAAATCATTCACCATATTTTGTATCCAAAAATATAACAACTTTCTTTTTTTAAAAAGTTTTTTGGGTTTGAATAACTTGTACCAAAAACAAATAAACAAACAAGCATTTTTATAAAATAACAATTTTATGCTCAGTAATGAAAAAATACTAGAAAAAAAATCTAAATATCTTTAAATCTGATACACAAATTTATATTTATTTATTCCCTTCAAAATTACCATACAAAATAAATTGAATGAATGTGGAAAGATTGAGTCATTTTGTATGTACTTATGATTTTTTTTGTTTTTTTTAACACTTTGTAATTTTACATATCTTTATTGTTTCCAAATGGATTCCTTAAAACTATAAACACAAAGGGTTTTTGGTGGGTTTTTACATTGCTGGGGTGTGGGGGTAATGTAGGGTACCTGGGTATTTCGATGTGGAGAAATGGTTTTTTGGTAGAACAGTTATTTGGGGTGGTGGGGGGTTATGGTGTAGATGGGTATAGGGGGGTGAAAGGGGGTGGTTGGGTGAGAAAGTGGTGGGGAAAGTGTGTTTGTGGGTGTTGGGGTTGGCTGGGGAAGTTTTGGGGGGGGGTGTCAATGGGAAGGGGGGGGTGTAGGGGTCGAGGAGATGTAGGTGCGCCAGTCCTCTTTTCATGTAGGATCTGTTTTCTGTGTGACTGTCGCTTCTCTCGCCTCATTCCCCACCCCCTACCCTAAAAAAAAAAACCTACCTTTCTACACTGCTTTAAACTCTCCATTTGTTTGGGAAAATCACAAATAAAAATATTTTCTGAAGAAAAGATGTTAAAACTTTTTGTCAGAAGCTGTTTAATGCGACCAATTACAGAGGGGACTGACTGTCTCTAACGAGTTTAATATTAAATGGTTTTGAAAATTTCCCCCACATTGAATACATATGATTTTGAAATTGCTCCTTTTTCTAAACCTTTGACCACACTAGAGAATTATTACTTTGCAGAATGGGTTTTGCAAATTAAGTTCCAAGTCTCTTTTGATGTGTAAAACTCTTCTCACACTGAAGACTTTGTAAAAGGCTTCTCTCTCCAGTGTGAAGCCTCATATGAATATTAAAGGTTTCCCTTTTTGAAATCTGTTTAACTATTGACAACACTGAGTGCAGGTGAAAGGTTTTCTCTCCAGTGTGAACTCGTTACAAGGAACCTCAAGAGAGGATTTCTTTTGCAAGTTTTTCCCCCCCCCCCCCCCCAGGGATGCACATGAACTGCTTCCTTCGGTGTGAGTTATTACATGATTTGGAGGTGATATTTGTCTGTTGAAAAAACTCTTTCCACACTGCCGACATCTAAAACCGTTCTCGCTTGAATGGAGTCCTCAAAATGGTAATTAAGGTGTATTAAATGGGTATCGTGAGGAACTCTTTCCACAATGGAAAAACACACAAAGGCATTATCTCCAGTGTTGAGTTCTCATGTGGGCCATTAAGGGTAGGTTTATGTGTCAAAATCTTCTTCCACACTTGAGAGCAGGAGGTAAGGCTTCTCTCCACTGTGAATTCCTTAAGTGGCTTTTAAGGAATTCCTTTCTAACTATAAAACATTTTCCACACTCTTGGCAGTTGTGGAAAGGACTCTCTCCCGTGTGGAATTTCTCAGGGATTTTTTAAGGCTTCCTTTTTGAGTGAAACTTATCCACATATGGCAGGCGAAAGGGTTTATCCCAGTGTGAATTCGTCATGTGGATGTTAAGGTTGCCTTTTCTGCTGCCAACCTTATTTCCACCACAGTTTGCAGCAGCTGTAAGGCTTCTCTCCAGTTGTGAGTTCTCATGTGCATGTTAATGCTTCCTGTTGACTGACCTGAAATGGTTTTCCACACAGAGGGCAGGTGTAAGGATTCTCGCCTGTTTGTGGACATTCATGTGGCTTTTGAGAGTTCCTTTATTAGTGAAACATTTTCCACAGCTGTTGGCCGATGTAGGGCTTCTCCACCAGTGTGAATTTCTTATGTGACTATTAAGGTTTCCTTGTGATCAAAATTTTTTTCAACAGTGAAAGCACGTGAAATAATTTGTGTTGGCTTTCTTTTGAGCTCTTTTTCTTGATGAAGTCTTTCACATGTCTGTGCAGCGACTGAAGAGATTTTCTTCAGTTTTGACATCTTTCATTTCAGTCAGTTCTTGACTCTCCACTTCAGCACAATCAGGTTCTAGTGTGAAAAAAGGCCAAATACCAAGTTCACCCCAGTTTAATAGTGCCAAAGCAAACCAGACATCAAAAACAATTAACAGCATCAAAACTAATTAAAAAAGCTTTGAACAGCCTAGCTGCCCGTCAGTACTTATGCAACCCTTCTATTGTGTTAGAATCAATCATTCATTCGGATCATATGATCACAAAAACAAAATGATGGGACTGGTAGATAATAATTTAAATACTGAAGCAAGTTTAACTGGAAGTCAGACTCAGAATGTCAAGCCTAAGAATATGGTTTTCAAAATATGATATGTGTGGCATTGAGTTCAGGTCAGTTTTTAAGGTCAAAAAATACTTCTTTGCTTGGTATTGCATTGTTTCAGTACACCCCAGAAACAGAACCGCAACCAAGATATCCCTTTCAGTAATTATGAACGGTTACAGTTGCATTCAGTGAGCAATTGGTTGTTGTGGTAGACTGTGAACCATCAACAGGAAAATATGGAAAAGTGAAAAGTGGGAACGTGGGACATACAGCCAAGTCTGGTGACACATCACTCTGGGGGGGGAATCGTGCTCTGCTTGTGCTCTGAATACAAAGTGACGCACACACATTACCGTGAACACACACACCTGGAGCAGGGGCAGCCATTTAGTGCTGCGGAGCCCGGGGAGCGTTGGGGGGTTTCGGTTCCTTGCGCAGGGCCACCTCAGTCATGGTATTTTGAGGGTGGAGAGAGCACTGTTAGATGCCTACCCCCACCTACAATTCCTGCCGGCCCGCGACTCGAACTCACAACCCTTGGATGGCGAGTCCGACTCTCTCACCATTGGGCCACGACTTCCCCCGTACATTTTCACAGAGAAGATGCTCAAACAGACATTACCAACTTGGTATTGACATTGCACGTAGTGGCAACTCCACAGACAGTTGAAGCTGAAACAAAAGTTGTCAATGTAAAGCAGATATTGTAAGGAGAGAGTTGTAAGATGTAAAAGGGTGGACCTTTGTATATGGAAACAGAGGTTTAGAGCTGGGAGACAAATGATCCGTTCCTGTTGCACAAAACTGTCACTATATTTCTCTCATTCCCTCACAGTATTTGCCGGAGATTTAGCAGTTAAATAAAAATCTTTATATGACATTTCACACTGTATATTCCTAAACCCTGGGTTAAACTGTCTATCTGCACACTGTGTTATATGAATTGCTAACCACTATCAGGGTTTTCCTGATTGGACATTTTGGACCATAAAAGTAGAATTCGAAATGGTCTCTTCTTTGTGTTTTATGTCACATATATTACTACTGTAATGCAACTTGCACTGTAAAATGATTTTATTTTTACTTTATGTTAGGAAAATTATAACAAAGTTGTCTTAATTTCTTAAACTGCAAGCCTTAAACCCCTAGGTGTTAATTTAGTGTGAAAACAGGGTTTACAAACATGTCTCATTACAAATCTGGTGAAATACTGTAAATCTTTATGCAAACTGGTGCCTGTTGCATTACAGATGTATGTTAAAAATCTACAGCACATGATCCAAAAAACTGAATCACGAGCTGATTGCATAAAAACAGCGTGACAGACTAAATAATAATGTAATTATACCAATTAATTTTTGTGGTTTGATAAAGGTACTAAGCATATCACGCTTTCGATTTTAGTTGGTTTGACAGATGCTTTGCCAAATCAATGGTGCAAATAAACGTAAAATACATGAGTTATTATGAGAAGTGTAAAAATATTCATTATAAAACTGGTGGTGGGGCCGGCATTGTATATTTATTAATGGGGTTTCTGTGACTGTACAAAGCACATGAATATGACAAAGTTTCACACTGCACAAGTTTGGCACCGGTGATATGAGGTTAACCAAAGCGAAAGCAGGTGCTAAACCTGCCTCCAAGACAGGGCTTCATAACCCACGGTAAAAACTGCCGCTTACATCGCTTCTGAATTACAAGTGTGCTGCGCTCCTCTGTCTGGGGGTACAAGCAGGGTTTCAAATGACGATAACCCGGGGTTAAGCACAGTATCAAAAAACATAATATGGATCTCATTATCTCAAAAATAAATAATCGCAATCAATCTCATGATTTTGCAGTATGTTATTTTTCACCCACAGACTTGATTGGGTAACACTTTATAATAATGTTCTGTTATAAGTCATTTATAAATTATTTAGTTAATGATGAACTAATTATTTTATAAATATGACTATCACATTCCTAAATGATTAATAAGTAATAAGTTAACATTTTAGTAATGTTTTTATTAATTCAGTTATAAGTCAACTTATAGTTATTAGTTAATGATGAAACGAATCATTTAAAAAACATGATCTATATGTTCCTAAATGATTAATGAGTGGTATACTAACGAATTAACAAATGTGTTGTAAGTTATCTAAAAAAAAAAAAAATCATGAAATAAATCAAACTGATCATTAGTAGATGGTTTATAAGTTATTGGTTTGATACATATTTATCAACTTATAAATCATTGAAGTATTTTTTTTCTATCAAAAATTGTTTTGTATAATTATCTCAATAAAAAATTGTTAATCATGAACAAATGATGAAATAAACCATTAGTAAAATGATCAGTATATGATTTTATTGGCAAATTTGTTAGCTGTCTGTGTTCATAAGCACAAACATGCAGGTGTGTGCTAAAGCACTATTTTTAAGAAGAGTAATTCTTGTGTTTTGAAGGTAATAAACATTATAAATGTCTTAGTCAGATGATTCCAGTGGTTGTGTTAAATCCTTTAACTCATCAGCACAGACTTGTGTTCTGTGTGGAGTGTGTGGATCAAATGATGAAGTGAACCTCTGAACCGCGTTTAAACCTTCCACTGAAGCTCACATCAGGTGCACAGAGTTAAAGACTCCATGTGATGTCAGAGAAGACAGCTGTCTAGTCATTACTTAGTAAAAAAAATCATTTACAAAAGCTTTCTCTGCATCCCCTAATCTAAAGTGTAACTATTCATCACTTGTAAATGTGTTAATATCTCATTTGTAGACCTTTCTTACACTGTTACAAATTATTTGTATATGTACACCAAGTCATTTATAACACTTTCTGCATCCCCTAATCTAAAGTGTAAAACTATTCATCACTTCTAAATGTGTTACATATCATTTGTAGACCTTTCTTACCTGTTACAAATTATTTGTATACGTACACAAGTCATTTATAACACTTTCTGCATCTTTTAATCTAAAGTGTAACTATTCATTCACTTGTTAAAGGTGTTACATATCACTTGTATAGATCTTCCTGTTATCATGATCCATCTCATTCCCATCACTTTACCCAAGCTTGAACTTATTTTTTTGTTTTTTAAATAAATGAAATTAACGCTCTGCCACCATTTTAATCAGCACTTAATGTTTATTTTTTGTGTTTGTTTCCCCAGGGGACAGCTGCCTCACCATAACATGAAAACCGCACCATAAACGTAGTCCATTATTTTGTTGCATTTTTTGTGCATTCCAATCTTCAGAAGTCGTACTATACCACCGTGTGAGAAAAAGATTCGTTTCCCGTAATATAATCATTATACATTCAATAACAGTACATAGCTGCCGTCTCACCCGTTAAAACTTTCAAAATTGGGCGCTTTACACACACGACACTGGTTGCGGCATTGACGTCAAACCTCGCTCCTTATTGGCTGTCACTTGTGATTTGCGACCACCATAGATTGTTTGCGGACATGCCAAATTGTGTTGAGTGAGATGCTGCGTGACGCTTTGAAGGATGGAAATGCAGATGGGAGAATGTTTGCAAACGATTAAACATTTTAATTTCATACTGTAAACACACAAAATTGTTTTGCTGTCAGAAACACTGGTAATGTAGCTCACCGCGTCGTTTTATCTGTTCTTTATACTGCTTTTTGTAATGTTTTAAATAAATTATTGTGACTAACGTACATTATCTGCCTGTTACCACGTGTATATTGTCAAAATGGTTATGTTTAAGATTATAGAGTGGAGTAGGGAGCTTAAAATGATCTTTTTATACAATAGTATATTAACTAAGATAATAGTCACTGTCAATATATCTATATTGCGTTTTTATTTTTGTGAAGTGGCTTAAAACGTCGTGTATAAGGAGTGAGTTAGAGGCTCAAAGATAGCTATATAATAGTAAAATATATTTGCATAAAAAACTATATAATTTAAATATCATATAAGGGATTTGTATAGATTTGTATATCCTGTACACTGAAAGGTATACCACAACCTTTGGCATATGGCAAATACATGGTAAATTTACCAACTGCAGTTTGTACATAATTTATAAGACTATGAGCAAATGAATATGTAACCACATTTACAAGTGATGAATAGTTTACACTTTAGATTAGGGATGCAGAAAGGTTTTATAAATGACTTGTATACATATACAAAATAATTTGTTACAGGTAAGAAAGGTCTACAAGTGATATGTAACATATTTAGAAGTGCATGAATAGTTTTACACTTAGATTAGGGATGCAGAAAGTGTTATAAATGAATTGTGTACATATACACCTTAATTTGTAACAGGTAAGAAAGGTCTACCAAATGATATGTAAAACATTTACAAGTGATGAATAGTTTACACTTTAGATTAGGGATGCAGAAAGCTTTGTAAATGATTTTTTACTAAGTACTGACTAGACAGCTGTCTTCTCTGACAACACATGGAGTCGTTTAACTCTGTGCACCTGATGTGAGCTTCAGTGGAAGGTAAAAACAGCGGTTCAGAGTTCACTTCATCACTTGATCCACACACTCCACACAGAACACCCAGTCTGTGCTGATGAGTTTAAGGATTTTAACACAAGCCACTGGAATCATCTGACTAAGACATTATAAATGTTTATTAACTTCAAAACAAAATGAATTACTCTCTTAAAAATAGTGCTTGTTTAGCACACCTGCATGTTTGTGCTTATGAACACAGACAAGCTAACAAATTTGCCAATAAATCATATACTGATCATTTACTAATGGTTTATTCATCATTTGTTCATGATTAACAATTTTTTATTGAGATAATTATACAAAACAATTTTGACAGAAATACTTCAATGATTTATAAGTGATAAATAATGCATCAACTAATAATTTATAAACCATCTACTAATGATCAGTTTGATTTATTTCATGATTAATTTTTTTTTTTAGATAACTTACAACACATTTGTAAATCATTAGTATACCACTCATTAATCATTTATGAACATATAATCATGTTTTTTAAATGATTCGTTCATCATTAACTAATAACTTATAAGGTGACTTATAACTGAATTAATAAAACATTACTAAAATGTTAACTTATTACTTATTAATCATTTATGAATGTATAGTCATGTTTTGTAAATGATTAGTTCATCATTAACTAATAATTTATAAATGACTTATAATAGAACGTTATTATAAAGTGTTACCCTTGATTGTTTTGATTGCATTATTGTAACAATGACTCCATCTCCACATCAAATGTTCATGTTATTATTAATATTACTAATTTTAAGTACACATATTGGGTTTAGGGTTGATGAAAAAGTACTTGAGCCTTACTGATGTGACGACATGTATCCCTCGTACACCACGGGTGTAACCCAATCTTCCACAATGTCTAAGGTGGTGATTAGGCCTGGGACGGTATTGAATTTTTCTTACCGCGGTTGAAAAGCATTTAGAACATTGAACATTTAGAACAGAAATGGAATGATGTCTGAAATAAAAATTCTGCAAAACGAAATAATAGGCGAGGTTACCCATAGCCTTCATATTTTTTGGGGGTGATATCAGATCTGATCGCAATTCACAACAGAGATCTGAAGATAGAGAGCGATCATAAAGACAAACAAACACATTTTTTTTATCGTATTGATCAGTAAATAGATATTAATTTGCATATTTATTTTCCATATTTTTATCTTCAGATTAGGCTACAGTCGTCGTCCCGTCATCAAACAATCACTTAAACTATAACACTTTTGCGCACACAGAGGCTAAGCAATTGAGCACAAGGAACAACGTTTATTTACATTTATTATTTCACATTTAGAACATAAGAACATTTGGAACAGAAATTATGTCTGAAAAAAAAGTGCTGGCAAAACGAAAGGCTCTATGGTTTACATCCCAGCCTTCATATTTTTTTGCTAGAAAAAAATAGCCTAGTTCACTTTGTCAGGGTTTAAGGGAGGGTCCGCTGAAAGGACGTAACACGATGTTACCTGCAGCAACTTTCCTGAAACACCCGTTCTGAGGGAATGCTTGTAGCGCAAATGGGCATATATTTTCGGGCTACTTTGGGAAGCAGAGGGAATCGGACACTATTGTCCCGCCACCCAGACAAGAGGGTCTGCGTGGGAATACAGGGCTTCCTTCTGCAATACCTTCTGAGCTCTGTGTCTACACGAATTCTCTTTGGGGTCGGAGTAGTAGGGAAGATGTATTTTCTTTTTTTTTTTCCCCAAGTAAGTCAGGTCCAGATTCGTTTTTTTTTTTTATTACTTATAAATATATGAATTATATTTAATATGATTTATATTTTATATTACATATTTGTACATGTTTAGCTATATTAATATTTATATAGATATTACGTGTGCGCTTTTTGTCTCAGTGGTTAATGAAGGCTATTTAACGAAGGCATATAGAGTAATATAAATATGTAGACTATAGCTAAATTAATATAAATATTTAAAAATCTATATATATATAAATATTATTTATATTATTATATTTTTACATATTTATATTTATTTAGCCTATATCTTGTGTGCGCTTTTGGTCTCAGTGTGGTTCAAGGCTATAATTTAACGAATGGTATTTAATTTAACAAAGTGTCGCTGCTCACAATTGTGGTTGTTTTTTCTTATAAATAAGATAAATATAAATACTTATTAATAAGATAAGATAAATATAAATAATATTTATAAGTTTAAAAAAAACAATGACGGTATTGTGAGCAGCGACACTTTGGTAAATTAAATAGCATTCGTTAAATTATAGCCTTGAAACCACACTGAGACCAAAGCGCACACACGAGATATAGGCTAAGTTAATATAATATGTAAAAATATAAAGATAAATAATATTTAGATTTTTAAATATTTATATTAATTTAGCATATAGTCTACATATTTATATATTTATACATATAAATGCCATGTTTCGATGGAATAGTTAGCTTAAATGCGCAATTGTCGGCCCGCTGCGCAAACCACGTGAGAGAATTGTGTTTGAAGCAGAATAAGCACGTGCAGTTAAAAACTGAGGTCCTGCTTTTTTTTGGCTTTCTCATGAGTCATCCGCCTGTATTTATGCTTTAGTAAAATGAAATGAAAATTCAATATATAGGCTACAAGACATTACACAGGTACTCTAGGCCTAATAGTCAATACAAATGGAATGCTATTAGCCTATTAGAGGTGCATAGATACATTTTTTAATCTAGATTAATCTCACTGTAATCTTGGAATTAATCTAGATTAAAATGGCTCATTTGACTTCTGCCGAAGGCATTCAGATGTGCAGGCCAAGGTTTTTTTTTTTTTTTTTTTTTTTTTTGGTTGGTGCGGTGATGACAGTTACAGTTTTTAGACCCGCGGTAGGCATCACGTGACCGCGGTATTGCGGGTAAATGCGGTAACCGTCCCAGGCCTAGTGGTGATGGTGAGCAAAATGTGAATTATGATAAAAATATCACCCTGAACTATAATTTTGTGTTGTTGCTGCAGTAGGACAGAGTACAAAAACCCCAGCCAATGGTGAGTGAACTGAGAAAATGTACAGGCCAAAGTATTTCTTTCCAGCCATTACACCCAGCAACTGCATTATTTGTGTTAAAATGTATATTTGTCATTACGACAATGTTATTATTTAGCTTTAAGTAATGAACAGCGCTCAATCACCAGCATTAAATACAAGCTTGTCTCAGTCTCTCTCGAGTTTATTTCCTCACATGACGTTGTGTATCTTCAGGAAGAAGAAACTCTCATCCAAGATCAACCTCTGATGCTACATTTACAACTTAGATTGATGGAAGATTGCAAAAGTCACAACAGATGTTTTTTGCACAAATTTTGTTTTTGATTGTGTCCCTTATAAACATACAAAACAGTTTGATGTAAAAACAATCTATTATGTCGCTTTTTTGGGCTGTTTTATTTGCTCGCTGAAGCTTTTGAAATGAAGAACAATGCAGACAAAAGCAGTAGTAACTCAAGAGGAAAAAAAGAAAGTCAATCTTTATAGATAATAAATGTACAGATGGTAGACAACCCAAAAATGAGTAATAGGGCCGCGGCGTTAACTGCAAATCAGTCGCGTGTTAAAATCATTCGCGAAACTACTGCCAGGTGGCGCAAAGGGACGGATTGCGAAATGATGAATGTAATTGTAAAATGAAAGGAAGACGTTAAACAACAATAACAATTATAATATACATTATAACATCCTTAAAAGCCATAAAAAAATAGGATAGTCTTAGGCTACAGTCTACTCATCAAAAAATAAAAATAAAATAAACCTTTACACAAAAGGCTCTTATGCATGCTATTGTTTTTAAACAGTCATTTTTATATATATATACTTATACCAAGAATGAACCGAAATGAAAACATTTTTATCCGTATATACGGATTAAAATGTTTTCATTTCAGTTCATTCTTGGTTTAAAAATAATAATAATAATCTTCAGGTTCCATTTGCAGAGCGAAATGAGAACGGTCCAGCATTTACAATAATTCTATTAACTCTGTTATAAATTCTTGATTTTTCAAACTGCTAACACTTTGCATTTTTGAATTATGCCTTTACTGTGTGACCAATAATTGTGAATTGTGACTTGATCGCGCTGGTGCCTCACGCGCAACATATTTCATTGGAAAACAGCAGTCGTTCACCAAGCCATTATTACATATTTCTGAATGTAATAAAAATGCAACTCTCACAAATGTAATTTATATTTTAGCTTGTTTTCGTCGTGTATGTTTTTATCCAGCTTTATTTTTCCATTGCATATAAAAATGACTTTGTGTATCACATTCACTTTGTGAACAAAACAAAAATATAACTTCAGATCTGCCTCCTGCGCGATGCTCAGCTGTGGGACGATTTCAAAATGTTTGATATAAAGGTGCTGTCACCATTTGTGAATAAATAAAAAAAAATGCATACTTCAGTGAAAGAACACTGAGAGTGTAGGTTGCTTCTGGTGTTTGGATTTGTACTTCAATATAATGAGCTCCAAGTTTAGGGATAGCCTACACTAGTTGTATTTTTTTTTTTTTACTTACTCTATTTTAACAGCATTACTTACAATGAAATAAGGTCTTCCTTTTCAGGCAGACTGAATGTTTCTCCTGCCTTGCTAAATGTTGGGTCAGTTTGCGCTATATAGTCCCGCGCGCTGTGAAGCGGGAAAGCCGCTGCAGAGGATTCCCGCTTGGTCCTTAAAGCCTTCCGCAATCGCGTTTACGTTCACAAATAACAATGATTTTGGCAAAAAAAAAAAAACTAATGATTAATTATCAATTGAAATTTGTTATTATTTTGGTCTAGTGAAAATAAATAATATGGGCTGCGGGGAAAATAATGAATAAAAAGAGTAGGGCTGCTGTGAGTGCAGGCATGTTTCAACCCAGTAACAATGACAAACACAGCGTTCCTCACAGCCCAACAAAAACAGACCGAGTTCAGTTCAGCTGGAGGGGGCTGGGGGTAGTTCTGTATAACTTGTGGGGGTCGAGATAAAGGTGTGAATTTCTTGCTCTTTCATATGGACAGTATGTTATGAGGGTTTCAAACTTGCAGAACAGGTTTTAGGACAACTTTAAAGAAAGGGTTGATCACTTCAAATGTTGACTACTGTATAGTGCAATTAAAGTTTATTAGTTATTATAAATCTTAATTTCAGAGGAAGTTGCCTTAACACTTAAAAAAAAAAAAAAATGTTGCATTAGGGCTGGGGGCGCTAGGCATATGTATGGCCTAAAAAAATCCCCCGATTTTTTTTTTTTGTTTCACAAAACAATCCGATTTAACAATTTAAATCGATTTTTTTTTTGGCCTCCTCCCTACTTAAAATCAATATTCAAATGACAAAGAAAATTGTTTTCAAAACAAGGACAGACCAAGTGTAGGCCTAAATCAGTTTTCTAGTCTATATTTTTCATCTCGTTATGGCCGCTGGTTTTAGGTTATGTATTTATTTTTATTTCTTATATCAATTATTGTAATAATAGCAGACACTGTCTAACTGTGTCTACACCGGACGGCCTTGTTTCATATAGGGCGAAACATCTCTCTCACTCGGCATTACAGTAGGCCTATGTGAGCGGAGTGAAGCAGCAACAATTTCCCTCTAATCACTAAGCTCCTGCGTTCCATTGATACCAGAAACACTGCTCCGCCTTCACTGCGTCCGTGGGGGCTAAAGTTGCAAATGTTATGTTCATAATAGCTTAATAAAAATAAAATAAAAAGAAATAAATAAATAAATTACAGGAGAGTTTCAAAGGGGAATAGGCTATTGTGTGCAAACTTTTTGTCCTACCAAACGCCAAACTAATAAAATTGTCAGCATTAAAAGGTATTATTGCTGCGTTCTGCTGTGCAAATTTTGTTGTGTGATGAAAATAACAGTTTACATTTTCGTCAGTTATTTTATCTACAGATCGATGCATTTGTTACAGATTCTGCTCATCCAAAATCAGTTACAGATGAAGTAGCCTCCTTAAAAATAAAATTTTTTGAGAATGCATTATTGCGACAGCGATTACGTGTGAATGTGCTGTATCTGTTTAAATCATGCTTTAACCTGAAAATAATCAGTAAAATAAAGACAAACTCCTTGAGAACTAGCCTGTAACATCCCGCTCTCGACTATTGCCGTCATTATGGTCTTCGGATCGGAGAGAAGACTTATATCAAGATATAGCTAAATATGTTATCATGTGAATTCTTGCTAAATATGCAGTTATATTACGGGCTGTTTGGCATGAATTGTATTCGTGATGGAGCGGTGCTGGAGCGAGTGAAAACCACGATGCTCCTGACTTTTAAAAAATCCGCTCCTCTTCAGTCAGAATCACTCCGCTCCGCTCATACTCTGCTCGACAGCGTGTCTAACGCGCGGGGAGGGTTGAGCCCAATCATTCCTCAAAACATAAAATATTTATTTTATTCCAATTTTCGTTTTTGTGTTTCAGAGGAAAAATCAGTGTTAAGGCATCTCTCCCATTACTGACCGTTCTGAAAGGAAGAATTTTATGAAAACACGTATAAAATTTTTAAAAAACTTTAACAGAGATGTCTAGATGGAATTTAATAGGTCTGCTTCCCACGTAAGATTTTTCTAGTTACTAGTCGTTCATTTTATTGTCATTAATTCAACTAATCGCAAGTTTATATTAAATTTTACAACTATAATCCAGCCTTAATATATTCCACGCTTTTAATTATTTATTAATAAACAAATAAACACAGGCAGAAGTAGCCTAATAATTATGAAAAAGGAGACATTTTAATTATTTATTAATAAACAAATGTTATCTTGTCAGCTGCAAGATGAAATTCACAGTGCTGACTCTCTCCACATGGACGCGCCTTTAAACAGACAACCTTCACAGATTACATAATGCTTTCATTTTGAATTGATTCGTTTAAAAGACATTTCAAGCTTTCTGTAGATATATTTCTCATGTATGTGAGACGCCACAATTTTCAGTTATTTCATTTAAAAAAATCACGTGATCGAGAGGGCGCCTCCCCTGTCATGCATGCGCATTAATAATTTTTGCACAAACACTTGAATATAAATAATAATTCACATTTTGCATATGCATTACAAAGTAAATAATTTTTTACATGCAATTATCCAAAATAACAAACAAAACAAGATTTGTAATGAAGATAAAATATGTAGACAAAACTAAGAATAAATGCTGCACCTGCACTCAGCATCATGCGCAGAGCAAATCTGCACTGATATTTTACGGAATATTATACAAACCTGCATTTAAATGCGGCTGCAATTTATTTATTTATTTATTTTTACTTTACTTAAATTATATGAAAGCAAGCAAAGACTCCATTTAAAATCACTGAAGTTGTCAATTAATGAAAGCTTTTTTTTTTTTTTTTTTTTTACATCGTGTGCACTTTGTTGATAAGTGAGGACGTTTTATAATAATCCATCCATTTTCTTTAGAGTTGCAATGATTTAGTTAAATCGTGCAGGTTTAATTTATTTCGTTTCTTGTTTTAATTAGGCCTAAATAATGGGAGCGAAATTATACAGTGCCTTACGTTTTACTAAAATAAAGAAAATAATTTATCAAACACGCAAGCCTAGCTCACAATAGGCTATCACTTTTAATGCTCCGATGCAAAGTGAACCACATTTCTTTTTAATAATATAACACATAATTCATATTATATAAATAATACTGCACACTATTTAAATGTGTCTAATCTAAAATATGGTGTAGAGAAAATATAAGCACAGACTCATAGGCTTGACATTTATCCTGCTTGAATTCATATCTTCATAAGGACTAAACTTTCATCTGTGAATATTAAATATTTTTTCTTTCATTTTCCCCGACTGCAATCAAATATAACACTTCGGTGAGGCAAAGCTGACGTCTATTTGCGAAAATGTGCTTTGATGCGCTTGTTTGAAAACCTGTGATTAAAGCGCCACTCAGCGGTCAAGCTGCAAATGCACTTTGCAGACGCCGCGGCGGCGGCGGTAGAAACAACGTTTTGGATGTCCACCTACTGTATGTTGATCACTCAAATATCAGTTTGCTTAATGCAAAAAAAAATGTGTTTGTTAGATATTGTTGAATAATCAAGTAATACATGTTTTTTCATTGTTTTCAGTTCAGAAGTAGGTACTTGGTAGTTAATAATTTGAAGTATCCAAACGGTTTTAAACCAGTTCCATTCCCAGTTTAATGCATGACATGTAATAATTAATACTCAACTAAGCTAGCTAGGCAGCATTAGCAACATTGTGTTGGCCCAGATCTGGGGCCGAAACTGCTTGCTATCTGGGGTCTGGCCATGTGACTTTAAAACACATCTGTCTGTCAAATAAATCCGCTCATAGGACATTCTTCAAAAAATGTCATTCATTTCTGCCAAGGTCGACATTAAAACAGGATCAAATGAGCGAGTTCAGCTTTGAGAATAAAAAAACCAACCTGTTTGTTCCTCACTTTCTTCATGTTTGACTCTGAATGTTTCATCAATTTTTCATGTCTTCACGCTCCTCTTTAATAAAGGACATCTTTATATCTGTCATGTTTCAGATGAGAATAATTAACAGAATTAAAGTAAATCTGAAATAAATCATTTATCTTACATTAACGTTAGATAAAACATTAAGATGTACGTTACTATTGAAAATCATTGAATTAATTTAGATCGCTTGTAAAAACGATACAGTGCATTAACCGGTTTGAATCGATGTAAACACTATAAACACAGACCTTTCTGCAGCCGAATCACAGATGCAGCAGCTCGGTGCGGCGCAAACCTATGACGTCACAACGCCCCACCAAAATAAAAGTCCTTCTCACACGTTAAAAGCACGAAAGTGCATAGAAATGTACATACAAAAACCCACTGCTAATGCATCATATGTATCATGTTGAAATTTATTATCAATTATGAATGCAGTATACTTTGTAAAAATATATTATTTTGTCTCTCTCTGTGTGTGTATGCTCTTTTCTTTGCACTTTAAGTCCATGGAAGTCCAGTGTATTATTTAATTGAGAAATTAAGTTTCTAATATTTGCAGAAGGAAAGAGAGGAGTAAACAGAGTACATTCAAGTTCAAACAAGGCTTGGCTATATTTTATATGTTTTTGCAGTAGAACAGAAAAGCAATCTTCTGAATGGTTTTAAATTGCGGGGAGCCAACGAAAACAAATATTAGACTACAACATTTAAGAAGGGAATTACTATATCATCTCTATGATTAATTAGCATACGGTGGTCTGGACAAATTAGGAGAGGGTCAGTGAAGTGTCATGACGTGCACATTACAATTTGAACTATTTAAAATATAAATGAATGGCAATCCTCATGGTCAAAGTACCAGTGGATCAGATGGACAATATGGACACTAGTGGTGTTTCTTTCCAAATATTATATGCAAATCTAACTACCTTAAAACAAAACAAAAAAAAAAAAAAAAAAAGAAAAATTATAAAATATAAAATATACAATATATAAAATATAAAAATCAAGTACCATCTCCCATCCACAATTCACATTTAACATTAAAAAAAAAAAAAAAATCAACTACACATAAAAACAATATACATTTTGTAGTTGCAAGTATTCATAGTAAATGAAAATTCTGATGCAAACAAATACTGATGCCACAAAAATGCAAATGACAAACACTGGAAAATACAATATATGAAAGATAAGATTTTCAGGTACAATGAGTCAATTTAACAGAAAGCAATACAGAAAATGAATAATCAAATATAAAAAAAAAACACTGCATATTCTTCACTATGTGAAATATGTATGGAATCTTATTAGGGAGTCAAAAGTAGGATATTAACGCACATCTGATCCTTTTCCAACTGTTTACATTCACTTAAGACAAAACCGACTGGTTTTACATTTTACAGGGTTGTTCTTTTTACCAGTTTATTGCACTTAATGACTCTTTTACTCTTGACTACACAGTGCAACAGTAACAAATAAAAGTTTAAGAAAAGTAAGGTGCTAATTAATAAAAAGATCTAAAAAAAAAAATTTATATAATAATAATAATAAAAAAAAATCATTTATGAAGTCACTGAAAAAACAAACTTTTAAAAAAAAAAAATTAAAAATACTAAAATTATGTAAATGGTTCGTCTTTATATCAAGCAAGGCTGGGTATGCAGCTGAAAAAATAATTTTGCTGCAATCGATGGGTAATATCTGCATGTGTTATATATCTAAAAAAAACTATAATACTTTAACATGAGGTTTGAGAGATTGCCAAAGTATTTCTCTCACCTCTTTAAATTTTGCTACGGTGAAACAGTTTTTTTTTTCTTTTCAGTTTTCATTTCACAATTATATGACAGTTAAAGCAAAATGAAAATTCTTATTTACCCCAATGTTGTTCCAAACCCGCAAAAGCTCCATTTGTCTTCGGAAACACAATTTAAGATATTTTGGATGAAAACCGGGAGGCTTGAGACTGTCCCATAGACTGCCAAATAAATAACAGTGTCAAGGTCCAGGAAAATATGAAAAGTATCGTCAGAATAGTCCATCTGCCATCAGTGATTCAACCGTAACGTTATGAAGCAACGAGAATTTTTTTTGTACACGAAGAAAACAAAGATAATGACTTTATTCAAAAATTCCTCTCCTCTGTGTCTCTCTAAATCAGCGTAGCGCCATTTTGACAATTCTGAGCAGTACGCAGGTGGCGTACACGCTTCTGTATCAGCTGGCCACAAGGATATGTTTTTTACGTGTATTTACGCTTTGGTTTGAATGTAAACGGCACATCGGCTGAATGAATGAAGAAAGAAGAATGAAGAATGAAGCGGCTTGACCCAGCAGAGATCATAAACATTAGTTTTTGGATTGTATAGGCCTACATACAAAGCATTCTTGTGTTTATGAATGTAACTAAACTTCTGTTTATTAATATCTGCTCTGGTGTAAATATTTTGTAGTGATGTGTCGTTCGTGAACGAATCGTTCTTTCTGAACGAATCTTTTAGGTGAACGAATCCTTCTCGTTCATGTAAACCATTGACTCATATTTCTCGTTCACTGAAATTCCTCCCTCCACAGCAGCGCGGCGCTATTAGCAGCGCCTGCGCAGCTTGGTGAACCGTAGCTCTGTGAAACTGTTTTCATTTCCTGTCAAAAAGTTACTCAACCTCGAGCCAATAGCCTTCGAGTATGAGATGTAACTAAGCATGTGATTTGTTGAATGTAGTGAACGAATACGCCCTTCACTGAACGAGTTTCATATGAGTCTGAACCAAATCAAGAGATCTTGTCGTTCGTGAACGAGTTGAATGATTTGGTACATCTCGTTCATGAATGAAATGACTGAACTAGTACATGTCGTTCGTGAATGAGTTTAATGAATTGATACATCTCGTTCCTGAATGAAATGAATGAGAGTAAACCGGGTCAGCCATCTGTCAATCTCGCAAAAAGCAAAAAGCAAAGCGCAGTTATAGGTACTGTGCACATACGCTTGTTTTTTTACCGGGATTTAGCATACAGAACATAACTCCACGTTTAATCCCCGATTTATGAATGTGAATATATAATATATGAACTGTCTGATCAAACAAATTAAAATGTTAATTATGCAAGGAAAAACCTCGTGCTTTGTTCATCTGAACAACTTATTTAGACTTTTTTTATTTATTGAATGCGATTATGCACCCATTTTAATAAAGCCAAATCAGTTTTTGTAACAAGTGAATACGTTCGTTGCCTTAAGACAACACATAAGACACTCTTTTTTGCCCACCTGCTGGCGTATTTTGTGTAATATGAAGAAATGGTCACTGAACGAATCAGTGAACGAATCTGAACGAATCATTTTGGTGAACGAACTGAAAATGAACGAATCTCTTGAAAGAATCATAATTTCCACCACTAATATTTTGAATGTGTTATACCCCGTCACTGGTGTTTGCGATCGTCTGAGGTGTAAATGTATCAAGTAAGCTGTAAATATCACTGATTATAAATATGCTATGTGGTAATTGTGTTCTTTTTTTCCCTACAAATTACTACTTAAATGAAATAAATTATCAGTGACCATTACAATAATGTTAATAATGTAGTTTATTTGTGTAAACCGCATGCTTACTTTTTTTATTTCAGATATGAGGATAACAGTGCAAAAGAACCTGTTGCAAAGTGAGCCAATGCAAATAAGCAGCCCACTCAGGAACCTGGAACACAGCTAAGACCAAGCAAGGCACATACTCCCATAAGTCTCTTCAAAATGTTTTTATTTTTATGTCCTTCAGAGCACATAAACAATATACACTTTGGAAATGCCCCGTATGTATTGTTCATTTATATACACAATACCAGTCAAAAAGTTTTGAACAGTAAGATTTTTTATGTTTTTGTAAAGAATTCTCTTCTGCTCACCAAGCCTGCATTTATTTTATCCAAAATACATGAAGTTGCATGTGCTAAAGCAGTAATATTTTGAAAAATTTTTACTATTTAAAATAACTGCTTACTATTTGAATATATTTTAAAATGTAATTTATTCCTGTGATCAAAGCTAAATTTTCAGCATCATTACTCCAGTCTTACTCCAAGTGTAACAATATAAACTATACCATTCAAAAGCTGGGAGTCAGTATATACAGAATGTCACATTCTGAGTTTGTGTGTGCTTGTTTGGTACTGCTTTTGATCTGTTTTTATCTTGTTTTCTATTTTAGTACTGTGAGCAGTTTTCCAGTTTGGTAATTAGTTCATGCTCCCATTTGTTCATTACCTGTTTAGTTTCTTTAGCTACTAATAGGTTGAGTACTCGGTTCAGGTGCTGCTTGTTTGGTTACTCTAAGTCTTCAGTTTCTCCTTAATCAGGGTCTGGTACTGAAGATCATGGTCTAACAGTAGAGTAGACGTGTTTCTCTTGTGATCTACTGCGTTTATGTTGGCGAATTTAAATAAAGGACCTTGGATTTTTGCATCATCTTCATCGAGTGCCTATCTCTGCACTACGTCTGTGACAGAATACCAGACCTCTCCCAAAGAATCGTAAGGTATGGATTACCTAATTGAAGTGAGCAGTGTAGAGGAGAAACTGAGCTCCATTTATCAACAAATATTACCAATCTAATCCCATGTAGAGTTGTTCCTCAAGTACTGCCATATGTCTATGTGGGATGACGTTCAACTTATGGATTGTTTTTGGAGTGGCCTGGACTCTAATTTTAGCCAGCTGATGCCAGGGGGTGACTTGACCTGGACCCTTGCTCAATACTTGGACTATGCCCTGTTGTTGAGTGGCTCCCCATTTACAGTGGGAATTGCTGACAAAGAACCCTGCAATTCCACCGTGCCCATCATGCCTTATCACATCATGACCAACAAAAT
The DNA here is from genome assembly GCF_018340385.1 of Cyprinus carpio. Classification (NCBI taxonomy): domain Eukaryota; kingdom Metazoa; phylum Chordata; class Actinopteri; order Cypriniformes; family Cyprinidae; genus Cyprinus; species Cyprinus carpio. The sequence continues at coordinate 36,261,426 of NC_056574.1, forward strand.
AGAGACTTTAGCCATCTTGCCTGCAACCAGAGCCATCTCGGGGTGGAAGGGACTAGCATCCAGTGTGTCGGATCCACCGCTGATGTCAGCACATTCCGCAAACATCCCAAGGCCGGAGTCTACTCCAGCCCACATATTTTCTCCAGAGTGTCAGTCCAGTCCAGAGACCATTAAAACCTCAGCCCAAAGGAGGAGAAGGAGAAAGAGGAGACGGTCCTCCATGAATATAGCCCCTGAGCCTGCTCCAGTGTCGGCTCCACACCCTAACCACTCCCCAAAAATAATCCAGTAGAGCATCCAACCACCCATAACAACACAAACACAGCTTCAGAATGTTCTCCATCACACCTGGGCATTGGTCTGTTTACCTACCATGATTCCAGGGTGCCCACCCACCCTGGTGAAGTTATGCCGCGAGGACGCGCCTTCTGGGAGGGGAGTGTACTGTCACATTCTGAGTTTGTGTGTGCATGTTTGCTACTGCTTTTAATCTGTTTTTGTCTTGTTTTCTATTTTAGTACTGTGAGCAGTTTTCCAGTTTGGTAATTAGTTCATGCTCCCATTTGTTCAATGCTTGTTTAGTTTCTTTAGCTACTAATTGGTTGAGTACTCGGTTCAGGTGCTACTTTTTTTTAGTTGCTAGGTGATCAGTTTGGGGCACTGCTGAGGTGGTATGGAATCCCAGGTTTCTTTGACAGTGGCCTTCAGCTTATCTGCATTTTTTGGTCTCTTGTTTCTTATTTTCCTCTTGACAATACCCCATAGATTCTGTGGGTAGGTGCCAAATCCTGCTGAAAAATGAAATCAGCATCTTCAAAAAGCTGGTCAGCAGAAGGAAGCATGAAGTGCTCCAAAATTTCTTGGTAAACGGGTGCAGTGACATTGGTTTTCAAAAAACAAAATGGACCAACACCAGCAGATGACATTGCACCCCAAATCATCACAGACGTGTGAAAACTTAACACTGGACTTCAAGCAACTTGGGCTATGAGCTTCTCCACCCTTCCTCCAAACTCTAGGACCTTGGTTTCCAAATGAAATACAAAACTTGCTTTCATCTGAAAAGAGGACTTTGGACCAACAGTCCAGTTCTTCTTCTCCTTAGCCCAGGTAAGTTGCCTCTGACATTGTCTGTGGTTTAGCAAATTCCTTGACACGTCTGTGTGTGGTGGCTCTTGATGCCTTGACCCCAGCCTCAGTCCATTCCTTGTTAAGTTCACTCAATTTCTTGAACTGATTTTGCTTGACAATCCCCATAAGGCTGCGGTTCTCTCGGTTGGTTGTGCATCTTTTTTTCCCTCACTTTTTCCTTCCACTCAGCTTTCTGTTAACATGCTTGGATACAGCACTCTGTGAACAGCCAGCTTCTTTGGCAATGAATGTTTGTGGCTTACCCTCCTTGTGAAGGGTGTCAATGATTGTCTTCTGGACAACTGTCAGATCAGCAGTCTTCCCCATGATTGTGTAGCCTAGTGAACCAAACTGAGAGAGTGGTTTGTGATCGTAGCATTGTGTAGCTTTGTTTTTCTGTAAAATCTACTTCACAGATCTTACTATCACTCTCTCTTGTTTAAAGTGATAAAATATAACTTAATTCCCACCATTTTTCTGATATTACCTATCAATCTAATCTGATTAATTTGATCGTTCGCTTTTATTCTAAATCCGCGAGTGCAGCGCGTTAGCTATTTCTTTTCTCTCTCGCTCCGTTTTTTTTTTCACCGGTTCATCAAACAACACTGGTAAGAGCATTCATCAATTACGGTGAGTAATGGCTTCTCCTGCTATTGTTATTTGCACTGCTTGCCACATGTATAGTTTATCTCTCTCTGTTGGCGACAAGGGATTCACATGTGATAAATGCAGGGAATTAGATAGGCTGACAGATAAGATTTTAGAATTAGAGACATGCCTCCAAACTTTAATTGAGGACAGTAAGAATGTGAGGGCTCTAGATACGGCTTTGGATGCGACTAGCTCAGGGAGACCTGTACATTGTTTGGTTCCGGTAACAGCGCCTCTGCAGTAGGGCAACTGTGTGACTGCAAGGTGGCATAGTCATGGGTCAAAACACTGCTCTTCTGTTCCGATCAAAACATTAAACAGGTTCTCCCGACTCAGTGATGCACCCACTGAGAAACCTGATGAAAGTGCTCTAGTTATTGGCGATTCTATTGTATGGAACGTAAAAATAGAGACACCAGCCACCATAGTCCAATGTTTACCAGAAGCCAGAGTGCCTGACATCTTGGCAAATTTTAAAGTGCTTGCTAATGCTAAATGTAAATACAGTAAGATTGTTATTCACACCGGCGCTAATGATGTTCGACTTTGCCAGACGAAGATCACTAAAAATAACATTAAAGAGGTGTGTGAACTTGCAAGCACGATGTCAGACACTGTAATATGCTCTGGTGTAATATTACTGTGGTGATAAGATACATAGCAGACTGTCATCATTCAATGGCTGGATGTCTAAGTGGTGCCCGCAGAATAACATAGGTCTTCATCCTCCTGGGGTGGTGCCGCTCTTCTCTCTAGAAATATGGCACATAGTCTTAGATTTTATACTTGACTAAATGGGGCCCAGGTCAGGAAGCAGACAGACTGGCTAAACTGACCATCTTCTAGCCGCCTCACATCACAGAAGCCAGTTAATTCTCAGCACTTAGAGACTCTTTCACCTAGATATCACATTATAGAGACTGTGTCTTTTCCCCGAACTAGAAAATACAAAAAACGTCCAAACCAATTTAAGGTGAGACACTGCAGGTGAATAGGGTAAAAAAATTAACTAATAGTTATCACCTTACCAAGTTGATTGATTACATTGATAATTGCAAACATTTTTTATATTACAAGTTTTCTAAAATGTTATATGTAAATATGCAAATGAGGCATTATTTAATGAAATATGTGCTAATTTGCATAAATTTCTAGTACAAAAATCTGAACACCGGATGAAGTCAGTTTCAAAATTCTTGTTTAATTTTTTTGACATATTAGAGTCAAATGTTTTTCCAGAGGGAATTCTTTTGTCACTCCATAATTCTGAAAATACTTTGAACAGCTAGAAAACAATATATTTTCACCATTTTTAAAATGTATATAATCAAGAAAATTATATATATACAAATCCCTCTGTAAAGAATATATTCTGAATACCTTCAGAATATAGACAGGAATAAATATGTAAAGTTCGGTGTGTGTGTGTGTTAGTGCCACTGAAGTGGAGATTTATGGCTCAGAGTTGGAGAAAAAACTCATTTTGAGAAAACGCCTTTTAAAAATATGTATTGTAATTGAAATCTGTTGACACAAATAGATAAAGTGCTATAAAAGAAACACTTAACACTGTGTTTTGGATGTTTTCCTTCCCATAAGTCTGAAAAAACACTTTATGAAAAGCCAAAAAGCCCAAAATCTAAATATTGACAGGTGCATGAAAAAACTCTGTTTTTTTTTTGCACTTTTTGTAAATGATATGATCACTGATCATAAACTAGATGCACTCTGTTTGACAGAAACCTGGCTAAAACCTGATGATTACATTATTTTAAATGAGTCTACCCCCCAAGATTAATGTTATAAACATGAGCCACGTCCAGAAGGTCAAGGGGGAGGTGTTGCTTCAATTTATAACAATGTTCTCAGTATTTCTCAGAGGGCGGGCTTCAAGTATAACTCGTTTGAAGTAATGGTGCTTCATATAACATTGTCCAGAGAAACAAGCGTTAATGATAAATCCCCTGTGATGTTTGTACTGGCTACTGTATACAGGCCACCAGGGCACCATACAGAGTTGATTAAAGAATTTGCTGATTTTATATCCGAGTTAGTGCTGGCTGCAGATATAGTTTTAATTGTTGGTGATTTTAATATACATGTTGATAATGAAAAATATGCATTGGGATCAGCATTTATAGACCTTCTGAACTATATTGGGGTTAGATAACACGTCTCAGGACCTACTCATTGTCGAAACCATACTCTAGATTTAATAATGTCACATGGAATTGATGTTGATGGTGTTGAAATTATGCAGCCAAGCGATGATATCTCGGATCATTATTTAGTTTTTGTGCAAACTTCATATAACTAAAACTGTCAATTCTACTTCTTGTTACAAGTATAGTAGAACCATCACTTCTACCACAAAAGACTGCTTTGTAAGTAATCTTCCTGATGTGTTCCAATATCCAAAACCTCAGAACAACTTGATGTAACAGAAACTATGGACTCTCTCTTTTCTAGCATTTTAAATACAGTTGCTCCTTTACACTTAAGGAAGATTAAGAAAAACAGTTTGACACCGTGGTACAATGAGCACATTCGCACGCTAAAGAGAGCAGCCCGGAAAATGGAGCGCAGCTGGAGGAAAACAAAACTATAGGTATTTCGTATTGCCTGGCAGGAAAGTAAACCTATCCTACAGAAATGCTAGATCCGATAACTTTTCATCTCTTTTAGAAGAAAACAAAAGTATTTATTCAATACAGTGGCTAAATTAACTAAAAGTAAAGTGTTGACATTTCCCAACAGCACAGCCGTAATTACTTTACTTCTATGATCTATACTATTAGAGATAAAATTGTAACCATGCAGCCATCAGCTACAGTATTGCATCAGACAGTGCACTATAGATCACCCGAGGAACAGTTCCACTCATTCTCTACTATAGGGGAGGAAGAATTGTATAAACTTGTTAAATCATCTAAACCAGTGATTTTCAAACCGGTCCTGCAAGCACCCCCATCACTGCACATTTTCTGTGTCTCCCTTAAATTGGAGAAGAACAGAACTTCCCATCACTACCGGTGATCCGAAAACCGATGCAACCGGTTCTTGACTCGAGAACGAGTCAATGTTTTCGTTCGTTATCTGGCTCGGTTCAGTCAGTGTACTGTTTGAGTAAATGAATACTCCGGGATATTGGTTTATTTGAACTCAGAGGGAGTGTCAGCCATGTTAAAAAAGTTAACAGCTTAAGTCATTTGTGGATTAATGCTTATTGTTGACGCGAACCGTTTCAAACGATTCAGTTCGATTTGGTGAACTGGTTCAAGAAGATCCGGTTACATCGAGTGATTCGTTCGCGAACCGGATGTGCTGTGAACGCGCTCATAACAGACCCGGGAGAGAAGTCAATGCTGAATAAAGGCGTAGTTTATTATATTTTTGGACCAAAATGTATTTTTGATGCTTCAAAAAATTCTAACGGACCCTCTGATGTCACATGGACTACTTTGAAGATGTTTTTATTACCTTTCTGGACGTGGACAGTATACCGTACATACATTCTCAATGGAGGGACAGAAAGCTCTCGGACTAAATCTAAAATATCTTATACTGTGTTCCGAAGATGAACGGAGGTCTCACGGGTTTGGAACGACATGAGGGTGAGTCATTAATGACATAATTTTGACTTTTGGGTGAACTATCCCTTTAAATATTCAAATTCAAAAGCATCGATGTTTTTAACTATAAGTGATACATTGAGCATAATGAATTAATTTATCAGGACTCAAAATTAATCACACAGAAATAAATGTATTTATATTTTATTTATTTATTTTTAACGCTTATGAAAATAGCCTGCTTATTCAGTCGAGTCTGTTTCTGTTTATTTGTAGCCATAGTTTATATACGTCACATTTAGAATGAATGATAATAACTCCATTTTTATAAAAGCTCCCGAATAAAAAATATTATTATTTTATTTTGATGAATACGCGGAGCTAAACTCTCGAGACGAGACTTATGACAGAGAAAATATGTTACTTAATAAACACACAATTGTGATAGAGAATAAGAAGCTGATGTCTGATTTCTCCAAGTGGCCCTGGCACGCACTAACACGCACGCTTTAAGCCTGACAGTGGAAATGCGGCTATTATTATTATTATACATTTTTTTTGTAGCCTATTTACAATGCCCAAACAGAAGCAACAATATCTGCAGAGAAGGCTTGGCCATTCTCAAAAAAAAAAAAAATCAATTTTATTACAATTTTCGTTTTTGCGTTTCAGAGGAAAAATCAGTGTTAAGGTATCTCTCCATTACAGACCGTTCTGAAAGAAGAATTTATGCAAACGCATATAAAATGCTTTAAAAACTTTAACAGAGATGTCTAGAGGCTATTTAATAGGTCTGCCTCCCACGTAAGATTTTTCTAGTTACTAGTCGTTCATTTGTCATTATTCAACTAATCGCAGGTTTATATTACATTTACACCTATAATCCATAATGAGCCTTAATATATTCCGCGCTCAAGCACATTCATTAAGTTTGCCCCCCAAAGCACAGGCAGAAGTATCCTAATAATTGTAAAAAATTAGACATTTTAATTATTTATTAATAAACAAATGTTTTCTTGTTGGCTGCAAGATGAAATTCACAGTGCTGACTCTCTCCACATGAACGCGGCTTTAAAGAGAAATACAGCCTTCACAGATTACATAATGCTTTCGTTTTTAATTGATTCATTTAAAAGACATTTCAAGCTTTCTGTAGATATATTTCTCATGTATGTGAGACACCACAATTTTAAGTTAATTCATTATCAGGAAAAAATTCAAGTGATCGAGAGGGCGCCTCCCTGTCCTGCATGCGCATTAATAATTTTCGCACAAACACTTGAATATGAATAATTATTCACATTTTGCATATGAATTACAACGTAAATTATTTTTTACATGCAATTATCCAAAATAAAACCAAACAAGATTTGTAAAGAAGATAAAACAAATAAGAATAAATGCTGTGCGTGCCCTCAGCATCACTCGCGCCAGACATTTTACACACCTGCATTTAAATGCGACTGCAATTTTATTTTTATTTTTTTAACTTAAATTCTATGTAAGCAAGTAACGGCGGCTACCTTTAAAATCACTGAAGTTGTTTATTAATGAAGCTCTTTTTTACATCATTTGCACTTTGGTGATTATAATGAGAGAACTTGAGTTTAATCGTGAGGACGTTTTATTAATCAGTCCATTCTTTAGAATTGACAATGATTTAGCTAAATCGTGCAGGTTTAATTTATTCTTGTTTTAATTAGGCCTAAATAATGGGAACGAAATTATACAGTGCCTCACCTTTTACTAAAATAAAGAAAATAATTTATAAAACACGCAACAATTTCTTAATCAGTGTACAGACAAATATATTTTCCCAAGAAGTTGTCTGTCAAAATAAAGGACAGGAAACGAATAACAAAAATTCATGTTGTTTTATTAAAGGAATTTTAAAATATAAATTAATATATAGGCCTAATATATGAGAATATTGACATTTTGCATATAAATCCATGTAGCCTAGCTCACTAAAATAGGCTACCACTTTTAATGCTCTGATGCAAAGTAAACCACAATTTATTTTGAATAATATAACACATAATTCATATTATATAAATAATACTGCACACCTATTAAATGTGTCAAATCTAAAATATGGTGTAATACCGTGTAGCTTAGAGAAAATATAAGCACAGGCTTGACATTTATCCTGCTTAAATTCGTTCTAAGAAATGCACATAACTTCATAATTACCAAACTTTCATCTGTGAATATTAAATATTTTAACTACAGTGTTTTTCTTTCATTTTCCCTGACTGCAGCCGTCAAATGTAACACATCAGCGAGGCAAAACTGACGTCTATTTGCGTAAATGTGCTTTGATAAGCTTGTTTGAAAACTTGAAAACTGAGCGCCATTTAGCGGTCAAAAGCTGCAAATGCACTTTGCAGACGCCGCAGCGGCGGTAGAAGCAACGTTTTGGATGTCCACCTACTGTAAGTATTGTTTTGATTACTCCTTTTTTTTTTTTTTACTTCTACTTGTTTCACTTCTATTTCAGTTTTTATAACCAATTATTACTATGTGTTTCCAGATCCCTACTATCACTACCACTCGCAAACCACACATCACACAATGTAGGCAGCGCAATCCTAACAACCTGCACACTCTGCCTATGTCTGCAAATACACTATCTTTTTCTATCGGTCTCTGGAATTGCCAGTCTGCTGTAAACAAAGTCGATTTCATTACTTCTATTATTAGTCATTCAAAGCTTAATCTCATGGCCCTGACAGAGACCTGGATCAAACCAGAGGACACTGCTACACCTGCAGCCCTCTACAATAATTTTCTCATTTTCCCACTCCCCCCGTTTGACTGGAAGAGGTGGAGGTATTGGTCTGCTCATCTCTAATGATTGGAAATTTAATCCTTTACCATCTTTGGGTATCAACAGTTCCTTTGAATCTCATTCCGTTACTGTTACCTACCCTCTTAAAATACATTTTGTAGTTGTCTATCGACCCCCAGGACCACTAGGTAACTTTTTAGATTAATTAGATGTGCTGCTCTCAACCTTTCCTGAGGATGGTACTCCCCTAGTTATGCTTGGAGATTTCAACATCCACCTAGATAAACCTCTATCTGCAGACTTCCACACTCTGCTTGCCTCTTTTGATCTCAACCGAGTGTCAACTACTGCTACTCACAAATCAGGCAACCAACTGGACCTTATTTACACACGACACTGCTCCACTGATCATGTACTGGCTACTCCACTGCACACCTCAGATCACTTCCTCTTCACTCTTAACCTCAACATGGTTCCTGACACATCACTTACCCCTCCACGTCATCTTTCGGCAGAAAACCTACGCTCACTCTCACCCTCCCGGCTATCTGCAATGGTTTCATCTTCGCTTCCTTCCCCTAAACTGTTAGCATCTTTTGATGCTAACAGTGCTACTGATACTTTCTGCTCCACTCTTACATCTTGTTTAGACACTGTTTGCCCCTTGTCTTCCAGCCCGTACCACCCCTTCAGCCCCTTGGTTATCGGATGTTCTACGCGAACACCGTTCTAAGCTTAGAGCTGCTGAAAGGGTGTGGCGCAAATCCAAAAATACTACTGACCTTTATGTGTATCACTCCTCTTTTCCTTTTCTACTAATGTCTCCATTGCTAAAAAACATACTACCATAACAAAATTAACAATTCGTCTAACTCTCGCATGCTTTTTAAAACATTTTCCTCGCTCCTTTGTCCTCCTCCTCCCCCTCCTGCTTCATCTCTAATAGCTGACGACTTTGCCACGTTTTTCATGAATAAAATTAAAAACATCAGTGCACAATTTTCCACACCACAATCCATAAAGCACATCTCACCAGCAAACATACACTCATTCAAATCCTTCTCTTCACTCTCTGAGGCAGAAGTCTCCAAACTCATCCTTTCTAATCATCCTACTACTTGTCCGCTTGATCCTATTACATCTAATCTCCTTCAAGCCATTTCTCCTGCAGTTGTACCTGCACTCACTCACATCATTAACACATCCCTTCATACAGGTGTTTTCCGCCTCATCATTTAGACAGGCTCGTATAAAACTCCACCCCTTAAGAAAACCCACCCTCAACCCATCTCTTTTAGAGAACTACAGACCAGTTTTCCCTTCTTCCTTTCATTGCAAAAACACTTGAACCAGCTGTATTCAACCAAGTCTCTACCTTTCTCACACAGAACAACCTCCTTGACAGCAACCAATCTGGCTTCAGAAGTGGACATTCAACTGAGACTGCCTTGCTCTCAGTTGTTGAAGCCCTAAGACTGGCAAGAGTGGAATCAAAAAACTTATCTTGATCTAGCTGCTTATCTTGCTTGATCTATCTGCTGCTTTTGACACGGTTAACCACCAGATCCTCCTGTCAACCCTACTGACAAAGGGCATCTCGGGAACCGTCCACTCCAGTGGTTTGAGTCCTATCAGATAGGTCCTTCAAAGTATCTTGGAGAGGTGAGGTGTCCAAGTCGCAACATCTAACTACTGGGGTGCCTCAGGGCTCAGTTCTTGGACCACTTCTCTTCTCTGTCTACATGGCATCATTAGGTTCTGTCATTCAGAAACATGGCTTTTTCATACCATTGCTATGCTGATGACACTCAACTCTACCTCTCATTCCATCCTGATGATCCATCGGTAGCTGCTCGGATCTCAGCTTGTCTAACAGACATTTCTTGCTGGATGAAGGACCATCACCTTCAACTCAACCTTGCCAAGACAGAAGTGCTTGTGGTTCCAGCAAACCCATCGTTTCATCACAATTTCACCATCAAGTTAGGGACATCAACCATAACTCCTTCAAAAACAGCCAGAAACCTTGGAGTTATGATTGATGATCAGCTAACTTTCTCAGACCACATTGCTAAAACTGTCCGGTCCTGCAGATTTGCTTTATTCAACATTAAGAAGATCAGGCCCTTTCTTTCGGAACATGCTGCACAACTCCTTGTTCAAGCTCTTGTTCTGTCCAGGCTAGACTATTCCAGTCAGTTCTATCAAAGCTTTACAATTAATCCAAAACGCGGCAGCAAGATTAATTTTTAATGAGCCGAAAAGAATACACGTCACACCTCTGTTTATCAATTTACACTGGCTACCAATAGCTGCTCGCATAAAATTCAAGGCATTGATGTTTGCATACAAAACCACCACTGGCTCTGCACCCCTTTACCTAAATTCATTAATTCAGACTTATGTGCCCTCTAGAAGCTTGCGTTCTGCGAGTGAACATCGCATGATTCTGCCATCCCAAAGAAGCACAAAGTCACGTTTACGGACTTTTAAATTAAATGTTCCCTCCTGGTGGAATGACCTGCCCAACTCAATCCGAGCAGCTGAGTCCTTAGCCATCTTCAAGAATCGGCTTAAAACACATCTCTTCTATCTTTATTTGACCCTCTAACTTTTGCACTCACTATTCTAATTCTATTTAAAAAAAAAAAAAATCTAACTACTTTTCTAATCTTTTTGTATTCTATATATTTTCTTTTAATTTATTATACAATTATAAAAAAGACCTATAACACTAGCTTGCTCTATTCTTTTTCTATTCTATCTGTTTTCTTTTTATTTATTAAATTATTTAAAAGCCCTTGCTACGTATACTGTGTTTAGGCTAACTGAGACTTGTTATAGCACTTATATATCATTGCTCCTTTGTTGTTTTTGTTTGCTTCCATTGTCCTCATTTGTAAGTCGCTTTGGATAAAAGCGTCTGCTAAATGACTAAAATTAAATTTAAATGTAAATGTCTTATTCCAAGGTCACCGTATCCAGTCTGTATCCAGGTCAGATGGTCACTGCAGTCACCCAGATCCAGTACTTATCCAGCCCAGATGGTGGAACAGCACCTGGAAAGGACCTCTACCTGAATGTTAGCGGAGACCAGGACAACTAGATGAGCCCCAGATACAGATCCCCTGTAAAGTCCTTGTCTCCGAAAACCACTGGGACAAGACCACAGGAACCAGTTGAGTCCTCTGCACAATCTGACTTTGCTCCAGCCTGGCCCCCGACTGAACCTGGTTTCTCTCAAGGTTTTTTCTGTCACCGATGGAGTGTTGGTTCCTTGTCGCTGTCGCCTCTGGATTGCTTAGTTGGGGACACTTAATTTACAGCGATATCATTGACTAGATTGCAAATGATTGCACAGATACTATTTAAACTGAACTGAGCTGCATGATGACATCACTGAATTCAATGATGAACTGCCTTTAACTGTCATTTTGCATTATTTCCTAATTAATTTTGTTCAGTTGCTTTGACACAATCTGTTTTGTTTAAAGCGCTATATAAATAAAGGTGACTTGACTTGACTTGACAGACCATTTTGGAAGGCTCAGGAAGCCTTTGCAGGTGTTTTGAGCTGATTAGCTGATTGGCATGTCACCATACTCTAATTTGTTGAGATAGTGAATTGGTGTTTTTTTGTTAAATTTGAGCCAAAATTATCACAATTAAAATTAAAATTGCTGATTTTAGTGCTGGCTGCAGATATAGTTTTAATTGTTGGTGATTTTAATATACATGTTGATAATGAAAAAGATGCATTGGGATCAGCATTTATAGACCTTCTGAATTATATTGGGGTTAGACAACACGTCTCAGGACCTACTCATTGTCGAAACCATACTCTAGATTTAATAGTCACATGGAATTGATGTTGATGGTGTTGAAATTATGCAGCCAAGCCATGATATCTCAGATCATTATTTAATTTTGTGCAAACTTCATATAGCTAAAACTGTAAATTCTACATTTTATTATTGTGAAGTGAGATGAATGAAGAGCGCGTCTGTCTTGCATGCCCAAACACTCAATGTTTATCAAGTTAATCCATCCAGTGGTAAAGGTTAGTCAGTGATTTCAACTACACAGGTGCAGGAGTGCATTTTTTTTTATACTAAAATAATATATCAAATGTTTAATACAGATATGTGTATTCTGCAGTTCACTAGTTTGTTACACCATTTTTTTCTTTTAGATAGAGCATGTCCATTTTACACTGAGCAACCAGTAGTGTGAATGAATTCAGTCCAGCTGGAGGGGGTTGGGGTTTGGGGGGTAGTTAGCTTCATTGTGGAGGGTTGACATAAAGGTGTGAATCTCTTTCCCTTTCATATGGACAGTGTCTGATAAGCATTTCAAACTTGCAGAGCAGGTTTAGGCAAAGTGTCTGTTTTAGGACAAATTGGTTTGCAATTTTCAAAATTTCAAATACAACACACAGTATTACATATAATATAATATGTTTTTTTGTTTTTTTTCTCAGTAGAGAAGAGGTGCCTCTGGGAGAGAGAGACAGGGAAACTGGCCAGAGAGACAAAAACTTGCGTTCTTAATTTGTAGGCTATGCTGCTTTGTACTATTTTCAGTTTTGCACTTTTGGCAATACAAATGTAAAAATATAGTGCAGTAATAAGAAACTGTCCTGAGACTTCATGTAAGCCTTATCGTTCTTAGTTTCATTATTGGGCAATTCCAGCATTAAGGACGTGACATTCGCAGTCAGAACTTCAAAGAATATATTCATTACCAATAGCTATCAGTCATCAGCATGATTAAAATGAGAGAACTTGAGTTTAAACAGAGGACGTTTTATTAGTCAGTCCCCTCTTTACAGTTTCAGTGATTTAACTAAATCGTGCCATTTCTTGTTTTAGTTAGGCTTAAAAAATGGGAGCGAAATTATACAGTGCCCCACGTTGTACTAAAATAAAGAAAACAATTCATAAAATAGGTTAAGCAACAATTTCTTAATTAGTGAACAGATATCTTTTCCCCATGTAGTTCTTTGTCAAAATAAAGTACAGGTAACGAATATCAAAGTATGTTCATGACAAAAATGCATGCTGTTTTATTAAAGGAATTTTAGTATCTAAATTAAAAATGTCACATATTGACACATATTATGTAAGAATATAAACATTTAGAATCCATGTATGTAGCCTAGCCTGAAATAGGCTACTGCTTTTAATGCTCCGATGCAAAGTAAACCACCATTTCTTTATGGTAATATAACACATAATTTATATTATATAAATAATGCTGTACACCTGTTAAATATTTCAAATCTTAAATATGGTGTAATACTTAGCTTAGCATAAATAAGACAAGGCTTACAGACTTGACATTTATCCTGCTTAAATTTGTTCTAAATGAGAAATGCACACAACTTCATAAGAACTAAATTTGCATCGGTGAATATGAAATATTTTATCTAGGCCTACAGTGTTTTTCTTTCATTTTCCGTTTAGTGCAACCATCAAATGTAAACATCGGCAAGGCAAGGCAAAGCTGACGGCTATTTGTGAAAATGCACTTTGAAGCATTCGCTTGATAACTTGTGGTTAAAACACCACTCAGTGGTCAAAAGCTGCAAATGCATTTGGCAGACACGGTTGGAATCCACGGCGGTAGAAAGCACGTTCTTGTTTGGCAACCTACTGTATTTGGTACTTGCTACCTTATATCTTTACTCTTTCCTTTCATTCTTTTTCATGGCTTTGGAAAACTTGTCTCGAATGTTCCTCTGCGTTGCTTTTTGAATAACTCTGGTTCGTCGACACCAAGACTCGTTGCAATTTCTTTCTATGAATTAAATGCTTTATATGTATATTTAAAGTCTCTCCGAGAGTGATCGTACAGGTGCAGATATATTTATGTCAGCTCAGCTATTCGACACTCCAGTGTATTCAGGAGATGCTGTTCTATGCTCGGACCTCCATAGAATGAGAAACGAATCTGGAAAAAAAAAACCTGCACATCAAAGAAGGCGGAGTTCTTGGACCAATGGAAGCTCAAAAGGTGTTTAGGAGTCAAAATGAACTCCCCCAGAAAGTTCGCTTTGGTGAGCTGTTTCAAACTGCCGAAACGAACTTTGGCTCTGCTAGAGAAACAAGGAAGTTCTGCAAGAAGAAACTTCCACAACAACAAAAACCACAACATCAACAACCACCACAATCTTAAACCAAACCAATCTTCTGCAACGACTTGGCCTCCCAAGTTGGCCTCCCAGCCTGGTTTTAGCTGGTCTTTCTTTGGGATGGCAGAATCATGCGATGTTCACTCGCAGAACGCAAGCTTCTAGAGGGCACATAAGTCTGAAGTAATGAATTTAGGTAAAGGGGTGCAGAGCCAGTGGTGGTTTTGTATGCAAACATCAATGCCTTGAATTTTTAGCTGGTCTCCCAGCCTGGCCAAGCTGGTTTAAGCTGGTCTCCCAGCCTGGCCAGGCTGGTTTAACCCTCTGAAGTCGATTAACGCGTATACGCGTTTTGGGGTATTTTCTCCTGATAACCCCGAAAAGAACTTAAATTACACTTTTCAGTTTTGATCGTACAGATAAGAGCAATACATCAATCGAATCTGGAAAGGTTCTACTTTTTTTTTGTAGACAGACATAATAACAACAAAACTTTGTGCACTTACAAAATAAAGATAACCAACAAGGAGTGCTGTCTGCAGCCTTTGTCTGCGCTGATCTTCAGTTACAAACACGTCAATAAAATGAACTGTAACTCATGAGAGATATCTATAGAAAGCATGACATGTCTACTTTTAAACTAAACAAGTGCTGCCGAAAACAAATATTCTGTGATAAAATAATCCATATGAAAACAACGCAATGTCCGTTTTTCTTTTTCACGTCTCCCTTCATTATCTTCTAATGTGACCACGCCCCCGCGCCGAGCGCGCTTTTGAGATTCAAATGTTTCACTGAAGCGCGCGGCTTTTGAATACGCCCACACAACAGATGACAACGCAGCGAGAATGAACAACAAATAATTCACCCCAATTTACTGTTTGCTTCACGTTGAGAGAAATAAGACATAATTCACCCCAAAAAGATGTGATGTGGTTGAGGATTTGAGATTTGGATTTCCTCAGAAAAAAAGAATGAAGCACTTTATCCAGCAGAGATCATAAAAATGAGTAAATCTCTTTTTATTTATTTATATACTTGTACTAGTTTTCACATAACGTGCAAACATTTTACTAGTTAGACTTTTTCCAAAGACTTTTTCCAAACTATAATTCCTGACTAAATGTTATAATAAAGTGAAATATTATGAAGTTTCAATAACAATATACACTACTATACCATTCAAAAGCTTGATGTAAATAATATAAATGTAACAATAAATCTAACTGTAACAAATGTAACAAACATTGCTGTTCTTACAATTTATCCCACCTAAAAAACCTGAAAAAAAATATTCTCAGCTCTTTTCAACATTAATAATAATAATAATAATAATAATAATGATAATAATAACAATAAATGTTTTTTTTTGTAGAAAACAAGATTGTTAAAAGGATTTCTGAAGGATTGTGTGACTGGAGTAATGATGCAAAAAATTCAGTTTTAAAGTCAGCTTTGATTGTTCCTAATAAACTGTTTAACTGCACTCACAAGTGAATATTAAATTATGTTGCGGGATAATTAAATATATTCTAAATTATCTACAAACATAAAATTATATAAATTTATTTTGTCCTCACATTCTGTCTTGTAACTCATCCCTCTCAGTGACACAGCTGACTGAATGGCTCATTATGCAGCTCATTATGCAGGCCTTTGTCTTCTCATGTGTGAATTCATGATAGTTGACGCCTACTCGCATATGACTTTTACCAACAAAAAGTGTCTTAGGCTAAGTTCACACTGCAGGCTGAAACGACCCAATTCCGTTTTTTTTTTTGCCCCTATGCGACCTGTATCTGATCTTTTCATGACAGTCTGAACGACACAGATCCGATCTTTTCAAATGTGACCCAGGCCACTTGGGTATGTGGTCCTGAATCCGATACGTATCCGATGTTTTGAAATGCGACCTCCGTCTGAACGGCCAGGCCACATGTATCCGACCCGTACGTCATTGATACGCTACAAACGTCATAATTCTGCGTTAAAGTAGGCAGGAACGAGAAGATAGAAGCCACTCACATCAGTATCCCACCACTCCTGGCTGCGACTCCGCACCCACACGTTTTTCTGTATCGACGTTGCTAACACTGCTCCACAAAACGCCATGGCCAAAAACCTTGCTCTCCTCCTCCTTTTTAATTTTCTTCTTAAAACGAGAAGATTGTAATTGTGCTGGCTCCGTTGGGAAAATAACTTTAATATTGCAAAAAGAGCTCCGCTGTTTACTACACTGTTGTTGACATCCATGTTTAATGTTAGCTACTTCCACAAACAACGAGTGACGTCGTTGACAGTTGAGTACTCTTCTGCGCATGCGGGTCACTTCTGGGTCATTTCACGTTCACACAGGATATCACAAAAGGTCGCATTTAATTGGAAATGTGAACGGCCTTGCAAAAAAATCTAATTTTTTTAAAAAATCGGAATTGAGCATTAAGCCCTGCAGTGTGAACGTAGCCTTAGAAAATTTAAATCAATATATTGTTTTCTGTAAATGAGTAAACAAGATGATTTTCACATCATTTAGAAAAAAAAAATTCTAGGCTACAAGCTCCAGTTCTCAAAAGTCCCGGGAACCAATTTTCTGTATGTGTTTTATGGCCTTATTCAAGTGATTTAACATTTTTAGTTTTACACTAACCACACATAACATTTTTTTTTTCTCAAAAACACAATCATGTACATACATGCTGCTCACATATTATTATAGCCTAGTTTGTGCTGATTACAGTGAGATTAGACTTTAGCCATTTAGATATTTATAAGAAACTGAAAAAAGCACAAATGTCAGGGCATGACAAAACTACTCCAGGCCCCAAAAATACCCTTAGACTTCAGAGGGGGTAAGCTGGCCTCCCAGCCTGGCCAGGCTGGTTAGTCAGCTGGTCTCCGAACCTGGCCAGCTGGTGTCTATGGCTGCCTTTACACTTGGCATTAACATGCGATCACCATGATCTAATAAAGCAGATCGGATCATCAGTCAATTAGAACACGGCGCATTTACACTTGGCAACATCAACTGACTTTTCTATCTAGGTAACCGATCGGATTGGTCTTTCATGTGCAATATTTAAATAAGTCTGCAGAGAATGGCCCGGTGCAATGTCAACCTGAAATGGTGGGTTTTTCTTTTGAAAAGCATTTTCAGTCAAGGGACAATTTACAAATCAAAGATAAGGGTAGAAGTCTCAATAGTCTCCATACGGGGGTTCTCCGTCTTTTTTTCTGACAGTTTGCGAGAGAGGGTGCAGCATTTTGCATGATGTTGCCCTGCGAATGCAGACATGATGGCTGGATTGCGTTTACATTACACTGAAATTCGATCACAATGCGTCCTCAACTACCTCTGGACCAGGACACACTGATCGGATAACATTCCAATCAGACGTACATTTACACTTGTCTTTTCAATGTGTACGTGGACAACATCCGGATACAGGTCGCATGTTAATGCCAAGTGTAAACGCAGCCTATTTTACCAAATTACAAATTAATCAGATTGTTCCACAATCAAGCAGGCTAGATGGTACAGCTTAAATTATTCTAGTTGCTAATGATATAATATATCTGAGAGGAGTCTAAAACAAAATGATAAAACTGGTTTCACAAATAAATTATAACATAAAATATAGCATGAATCTGTAGCATGCTTTAACTAAAATGAGATAAAATTATTGTCTGAAGAAATACATTCACCATAGTTGTATGACCAAATATAATCAACTTTCATTTTTAATAAGTGTTTGGGTTATGAATAGACTTGTACACAAAATACAAATAAAACAAACACAGCATTTCTATAATAAATAACAATTTTAATGTCATCAGTAATGAAAAAATACTAGAAAAAAATCTAAATATCTTTATAATCTGATACACAAGTTTATATTCATTTAATTCCCATTCAGACAAGTTACACATACATAAATATAACTTGAATGAATGATGGAATGATTGATGTCATTTAGTATGTACAGATTATGATTTTATTTGTTTTCTTTAACACTTTGTACTATTTTACATATACTTCAGTTGTTTCCAAGGATGGAATTCTCTTAAAACTATAAACACAAGCATGGGTTATGGGTGGGTTTCACATTGCTGGTGGGTGTGGGAGTAAGTGTAGGGTACACGTGGGTATTTCGATGTGGGAGAAGTGGTTTGGGTGAGAAGCAGTTGATGTGAGGGGTGTGTAGGGGTGTTGATGGGTGTAGAGGGTATAGGAGGGTGAATGGGTGTGGGTTGGGTGAGGAAAGTGTGGTGGCAAGAGTGTGTTTGTGGGATGTGGGTGTATGGCTGTGGGAAGTTTGGGTGAGGGGGTGTCAATGAGGAAGGGGGGTGTGTAGGAGTCGTAGGAGATGTAGGTGCGTCACAGTGCAGCTCTTTTCATGTAGTGATGCTGTGTTTCTGTGTGACTGTCGATCTGTTCTCTCGCCTCATTCACCCACAACCCCTACCCTAAAACACACAACCTACACTTTCTACACTGCTTTAATCTCTCTCATATGTGTTTGGAAAGTCACAAATAAAGATATTATCTGAAGAAAAGATGTTAAAACATTTTTGTCTGAAGCTGTTTAATGCGACCAATTACAGAGGGGACTGACTGTCTCTAACGAGTTTAATATGTGGCACAAAGCCAGAGTTCCGAGGAAGTGCGAACATGGGCTGCGAATCAAATCTCTGGAAGAACAGAGCAATTTCTGTCCCTACTTCTGCTGTAAATGACACAATGTTCTGTATTTCACCATGGCATCCATTTGATAATTGAACGCAGCTATCCCTTCTTCTCTTAGCACGACAGTAGGCCTTGCTGGTGTAAATCAGACCTTAATGTACCATCCTATTGGGTATCAGTACAGTTTCCGGCACTTGTCTCTCTGCTGAGATGAAGGCATTTATCTCCTCATCTCTTAAATGTTTAGTTGTGCCACTGTCTAAAACTGTGGTTTCCTCCCACTGCAGACATTTCTGGACTCTTGGATATTCACTGAATTCTCTGCAGAAGTTCAACACACGGTCACTGATCAAATGTTTTGTTGCAAAGCATGTCAAGGCTTTATGCAACAGAAACTTGTGGACAATCTGAACAGCAACACATTTGGTTCCATGGACCAACCTCAACAGACTGCCGTTTGCACTTTCAAAAACAAATGCAGAGTGTGCCCACAATGGACCCCAGAGTTTCACTGACTTAGCAAGGTGAGTGAGAAGATGTACATTGAAAGTCATGGCTGTCTCTCCATAAAGTAACTGAAATTTAACGACAAATTCAAGAAGCATGACGTCTGCTTTGTTGACTTCCTCCTTTTACAGGAGTCTATCACCTATGAGGAAGACAGCCGAGACCAGTAGACTGAGATGTTTCAAGTACTGAGAATCAAGAACACCTTCAAGACACAGAAAGCAATAAAAAAGCAACCAAGCTCTCCATTCTGACGCCTTCCAGTATCTGTACTCCTCAAGTGGCCTAGGCAAGCGGGTAATGAGATGTGGAGGTTGGATGTTTCTGATGCGATTTTCTATTACCCGCATTGTGTCTGGTCTACCAATGTAATAGGGCTGCTCACTACTCTGAAGTAAAAGCTCTGTGATCTGTCTGGTTACACCAAGAAGGACAGCATGCATATAATCAGGTACGAAGCCACATACAATGTCAAAGTATG
The DNA here is from genome assembly GCF_018340385.1 of Cyprinus carpio. Classification (NCBI taxonomy): domain Eukaryota; kingdom Metazoa; phylum Chordata; class Actinopteri; order Cypriniformes; family Cyprinidae; genus Cyprinus; species Cyprinus carpio. The sequence continues at coordinate 36,281,379 of NC_056574.1, forward strand.
CCATGTTTATAAGTTGTGATGGACCTTTAACGCCTCTGACAGGCCTACCTTCAACTAAGGCTACCTCCATATCTCTTATCATAGACTTTGAGTCTCTATCATCATGTCCTGAAGCTGACACGGTGTACTTAACCTGTCTTTCAACTAAAACACCAGGACGAAGACAGAAGCCACACCCGTAATAACCATTAAATTGAGTGGTGTTCTGCATTGCAGGTCTTGCTTTGGAGTCTACACAGCAGCAGATGCCAACAATTTTGCTATTTACTTGAACACCATCTTTTCTCCACAAGACACCTTTAGAACTGAGTGACTTTGCTTGTTCTGTAAATGGCTTCAGGTAGACTTGCATAGATGGCTCATGAGTTCCAAACCACAGGCCAGCAAGGATTACATGCTTAAATCTCATTTTAGGGAGCAGTTCATTCAATTGTAGCTGTATAGGCCATATAGAGAATTTTGAAGATTTGTAAACAGGGGACCCATCAGAATTAAAAGTGTATGAAAAATTATCAGGATTTGAAAGAATCCCACCAGGTTGTGACAACTTTTCATACATTACTCCATCAAAGATGTCTGAGATAACATTCTCAACACTGTGTGGTCTGTCAAATCGATAACTGAGGTGCTTCTGAATTTCTGGATTTCCAGAAGGTTCTGAACCTGGTCAGTAACTAGTTTTTGTGTTCCAATGTGACATTTGCAGGCTCGACAGTAAAGATGAAACTCAACTATCTCAGAGTAGTTCTTGAATACCTTATTAAACAAATGTTTGGACCCTGGGACTGCATCATTACCAAAAAGGAAATTAATCAGTCTCAGCAAGTCATCTAGTTGACAGCCAGTAATATTATGTACAGCAGCATGAGTCATTATCAGCAGCAGAGCCTCTGCCTTTGTGATGGAGCCTGTTGATTTGAGAACTGTGTCCATCCCTGTGTCCGTGCCAATTTTGTGAAGTGGATCATCAGTTGGCATTTGAACCTCACTTTCACTATCGGTTGCATCTGTATCTTCAGAAGAATCGAATAAATCTGAGACAGCCTCACCCTAGAAAATTTCAAAAATACATTTTAGTATGGGACAGGATAAACAACTCTTTTAATATGTAATGATTTTTAAAGCTGCACTATGGAAGATTTTTTTTATATGGAAGATTATGTTTACTGATTTTGTATATATAAGATTATGTATATAGCTTTTGAAAAAAAAAAAAGAATATAGAATACAGAGAAGCATCTTGGTGGCAGGGATTTAAAACTTTACCAAGACTCAAACTGACACAGGCTGTACAAACAACAATTCATAGTTTTACTATGACTGTGACTGTCATATAAATAACATTATAATGTGAACCCCATTATAATATATAACCATTATAATAAAGCGCTGTGAATTTTTAGAGTTTCTAAACGTTTTTGCATGAAGAACGCATCTACTAAAAGACCCCCCACCCAACGCATAACGTCAGCAAAATAGTCTCAATCGTTTGTGCTCTCCGTTTGTGCTGTAAAAATTTTTGTTTTGTGCCGCTTTGGTTTTTTAGATATTAAAATACTATTTATAGGTCAATCTGAGGTCACTCAGCCCCCCACATACTCCAAATTCACCCCAAATAGACTCGTTTGTTTGTGCTTCGTTTGTGCTGGTTTGTGCCGGTAAAAGATTCATTTGTGCTGCTTTGGTTTTTAAAATGTTAAGACATTGAATTATAGACAATGACGTCACTCAACCCCACACATGCTCCAAATACACCCAAAATAATCTTTGTTAATGTTTCATTTGTGCCGTCAAAATGTTCGTTTGTGATGCTTCGGTTTTATAGATATTTTTAGTGATCATCCTGAGGTCATGCTCCAAATTTACCCCAAATAATCCTCTTTGTTTATGCTGTATTTTTAAAATGTATTTATTTATGTTTATTTTTTGGGTGGGGGGGCCAACTTCATGGAGGTTACAAAATGAGTTAATTCAGAGACGCACAGACACACACGTTCACTTCTGCATTCGGGGCATTTTGTGCAGATAGCCTATGAGTTGTAATCAACGTTGTGTTGTATAAATAATGAAGCATTAACACATAACAGTTTTCCATTTGAAATCATCATGCACTCATAATGGATGTTTAGAAGAGAACACCTCTGCTTTTCAAATGACACATTATCAGCTTTAATAACAATAACTACTATGCTGTAGTAAGAGTTTCATATGAAATTTAAAGGTAGAATCTTATTAAGCTTAATTCACCTGTGGCTGTCACCTACAGCTTTACTGGGATGTGACATGAATGAAACAATATTGTCCATAACTTCCTGTTTCAGTGGAAATTACATTAACACACTGAATAACTCAAGGCATTTTCAAAGCATGTCCGTGGGACCTTGAACAAATATTTTGTAGAATCATTATCGCAGTGTAGCACTGATTGTGAAATTTTAAGACTAAACACAGGTATATATTTTATTTTAGTTAGATTACCTAGGTTTGTTAGTGTGCAGTAGACACATCCATCTTAATAATATTTATATTTCACTTACCCTGTGCAAAATAACCGTAAACATTATACTAAGAACTAAAGTTGTCTGACTTACACTCTGCACACTAGGGTATTTAAGGTCACGGTATTGGTCATTGGTAATTGATGCCCTCTTTGCAGATGGAAAGCACTTTTAGTACTCTGATGGCAGTTTATAATCACACAGGGATCAGTTGGATATAGTGTAACTACCTCTGAAACTCATTTATATCCAAAAAGGACTCATCTGTATCTGAACAGTTCTGGTCTGTAACCAAAAGGGCTGTGTTTGTCTCCATAATGCTTTCCACCTAAAAAAAAAAAAAAAAAAATTAAATATTAAATTGTTAAAAATGTCTAAAAACAAATTTGACACTTGCAATGTATGAATTTACATGCATTCGAATACCTTTTTTTATCATAACTAAATTAACTTTCCCTGCCATGTTTTTCCATTATTTTTTACCAGCTGGTTCCAAAGAAGTACTGCTTAGTATGAAGTACCACAGATAGAATACATAGAATACACAGAATAACATTAATTATGGACATTTCTGACTAACATTTGACAAACCGAAAGTCATAATCTTTAAAAAAAAAATTAATATTAAATCTGTTGTTTTCTAACAGATAATGCTTGGCTAAATTGGGATTATATGATTTTAATGTACAATGTTGAGTAAAAGGACAAAATTTGTATAATGCACACCTAGTAGGGATGTAACGATTAAATGTGAGCCAGTTGAAAATTGAATCAAATATGTGATGATTCACATCGGTTGAGATGCTAAACAAATCGTGATTCATTTAGGGGTAGGAGTTAATATGAATGTATGTCAGAGTGGAACTTACTGTCTTTAGAAAAGCTTAGATGGTATTTTTCCTTTTCATCCTGCCTCTGTATAATGCATTTTAAAGTTCATAAGTGCAACGCTGCTTTGTTTACAGCAGAAACGAAGGAAATGCTTTAAGCGCCACCTCCTTGCAGATAGTGAATCTGTGTCTCGTTCAGCTCCTCTGATGTTTCTGCTTCATGCTGATATTTTTTTATGTATAGTCTCACAAAACTGAAGTCAAACCATTCTGTTTTTGTTTCAATTTTATCTAATTTAGATTAAAAACTGCTCATGTTGCATGTATGCAGCATCTTTGATTAGATCATGATTAAAAAGCAGTGGTTGCCTCTCATTTTAAAAGGAAAAAGCACAGACAAAGCCTTATTTTGTTTATATGAATAGATTGATTTTATTTGTGTTATTTATTTGATTTGGGGCTTGTTTTAAAATTTCAATTTAATTTTGTTATTTACATTTACATTATATTTAAATTTCGTCCTTTAGCAGATGCTTTTCACCAAAGCTGCTTACAAATGAGGACAATGGAATCAATCAAAACCAACAAAAGAGCAACAATATGCAAGTGCTATATTCGTATATTATTGGTGTTATATTTCAATTTCACAAAGAAACTTGCAGCATTTAGTCTAAGCAATATTAAAAGGGCACATTTAATTTATCATTTGTTTTAAATCTCAATGTGTTAAAAAAAAAATGTGAATCGAAACGTGAAATCAAAATCGTGAATCGAATCAAATCATGAGTTGATTGAATAGTTACATCCCCAACACCTAGCCATAGATTTATATTATATTAGCCTTTGATCAATATATATTAGAAAGTACATTTTAGGGGCTCCGGTATGTCAAATTTTGATACTACCTCTGAGTCTGAAGCCAACTCATTAAGTTGGAAAAGTGCATCAGTTTTGGCCTGGCATGAGTATGAGCAGGTGATGTTTGTCTTTGAGGTGCCTTCTACCTTTGAAACAATACAAAAACCATTAATATTCAGTAGCGAAATATGTTGTTTATTACATTTTTATTAATTATTGGTGTTACACTATAGTATAGTGTAGGTTTCTCTGAATCTGAAGATAATTTATTTACCTCCAAAGAGGACTCATCTGAATAGGTGTGGTCTGCAAGCAAAAGGGCCTTACTTGTGCCTGTAATAGCTTCTACCTAAAAAAATAAATAAAATAATTAATCATGGACAATATGCAAAATCTACGGAGCAATATTCATAATATTTATTTAAATAGTTGTGTGGCTGATCTTCTATCTAAATGTATATGGCTATATTTGGCAGCTAAAAACAGCTTGCTGTCAGGATACTACCACTAAAGAATTTAACAGATTAGTTGGTTGTTTAATGATTATAATTATGAAAAATTATGAATCCATAATTTAGCTACCTCTGAGTCTAAACTCAACTCATCTAGGACCAAAGAAGCTTCAGAAGGGTACCATACCATGTCAGCAGGGGTCTGGTATGAATGTGAGGTTTTTGCCCATGATGGATTTATATTGCCTTTAAACAATATAAGGGCTTTATAAATATGTAATATTGTAACAGTTTCTAACTTATATATGTTTATTTCATATGAAGTTGTTATTTGGATAATTAATAGAAACATCTATAGCTACCTCAAAACCAACCTTCTTCTCCAGCCTTTGTCTGGTTTTGGCAGGTATGATGGACACACTGCCAGGCTCCAGGTATTTTTTATATTTTCGTTTCAGCATCTATACAGAGAAATTTTAGTAAGCATTTGAATTTTTAGTAAGCATCTGAATTTTTAGGATCATTATCACATGATCCTTTAGAAATCATTCTAATATGATGATTCATTATCAAATTTGGAAACAGTTCTGCTGCTTAATATTTTTTCAGAACATGTGATACTTTTTTAGGATACTTTGATGAAAAAAAAAAAAAAGCTATGTTTTTAAAATATAAATATTTTGTAATAACAATATACACTACTGGTCAGTAATTTGGGGTCAGTATTTTTTTTCTTTCTGATAAAAAGTGATAGTAAAGAAAATATATTATTAGAATATATATTATTAGAAAAAAAAATTTATTTTGAATAAATGCAGTTCTTTTTAACCTTTTATTCATCAAATATATTAGACAGCAGAACTGTTTCCAACACTCTTAATAAATCAGAATATTAGAATGATTTCTAAATGATCATGTGATAGACTGGATGTTACATGTGACACTGAAGGCTGGAGTAATGATGCTGAAAATTCAGCTTTGCATCACAGGAATAATTCTTTTTCATCTCAGCCCTCGTGACATTTATTACACCTTCGAGATGATCCAGAGACACTCTCGTGAGCATCAAAGGAAAGAAACACCCGCCTTTTGGTCACAGCACGACGACATTCCAGACACACACACACACACACACACACACCACACGAGCATTTCTGGCTCACACATGAACACTTTTGATAAACTACCTCTAAATGTATTAAATGTATCTCTTTATGTGCTTAGATGTCTTCACGTGATATAGTGGAATAGATATAATGTTTACTGTGTGTTTAATCAAACTTTATATGCCTGTAGTTAGGAACAACTCTGTATCTCTGTATCCCTGACTCGCAAAGTTATAGTTTATGGTGTCTGTATGATCGTAAAAACCCAACTGTGACGAATCTCAACGGCAAATTACAAAAAGATGCATTGTTTCAGAAGTACAATCTTTCTGAGGAAAAATCTATAATTTTGTCATCGCCATAAATTAGACCAGTGGGCGGAAATCAGCAGACAAAGAAGATTTTTCCCGCCTCAGTTTCTCACACCTCATTGGTTCATAAGGTGACATAGGTGTGAACCAACCTTTCAATAAAAACAAAAGAAAACCCTTGCTCGTGGCATTCCGCCAGAGAGAGAGGGGGGTTTCCCAGTTCGCGATCGGACTTCTCAAGAAGTCCCTCCGTTTGTTCTTCTTTACTTTTTCGTTTTATCTTAGTTTTTCTTTATTGTCTTCTGATATTTAACTTCGTTCAATTGTCCTCACGAGCCAAAACGAACTTAAGTCTAATCATCTTTTGGCAAAGTTTACATTCGCGTTAACCACGAACTCACGCATCACCAGCTCCGGAGCGGACAACGCAGAAGCTACAACAACGGACAATTTGAGCTCAGCTACACACAAGAGCCAGATCAAAGCAAGTATTTTCTTATATCGCAACTTAAAAATTGCTGTTTAAGGTTGTCTAGGCTATTCCACTTTTGTGAAATTATCCAATGACTTGGAGTCTCTCGCAAAGTTAACTGTTTGAAAATTGTCACTCTGAGATCTGCCTTCCCTCTCTCTCTCTCTCTCTCTCCCTCTTTCTCTCTCTCTCTTTTTCTCTCTCTCTCTCTCTCTTTCTCTCTCTCTCTCTTTCTCTCTCATTTATTTTTCGTTTGATTATCTTGTTTAAAACTGTATTGTTTGTTTTGCTATATACTCATATTTACTCTGTGTGAATTGTAGTTATGTACTCTTTAGTCCGCTTTTATTAAATACAATAATTTGCTTGAATTGAACCGTTTTATTGCTCATCAAGATCGAAGTCCCTGAATCGTGTGATCTAAGCTACAAGCTTTGTTTTCTAGTAATTACTATTCAGTAATCTAAATACTACAGACACAGAAAATATTTTTCTTCCTGATCAGAAGATTAATATTTCTTGGAGTTTGTAAGAAGGGTATTTTTATTGATATTTGATAAGGGAGTCTAGCATCCAGTTCGCGGGACGAACAGATTGTCTAGATAACTTACATTAATTCTAGTAAAGATTACCTTTAAATGATTAAATATTCCATCTTTGGGTAATTTAATATTTGTAAGCAATAAGCACATCATATTCATAGACTCATGAATATTCACTTCATTTGAGTTAATTATTCCCCAGAAAGTGATTGTTGCTACATATTTTATGGTGGAGAATGCGGGCAGCGTTCAAACTTTGTTTTTGGTGAGCAATATTCATATTCATATTCATGCATATTTTTGGATGTTAATATTATGCATGCGCATTTTTGAATTGTGAGTTAAGTCGCGCTTCGAGCGAACTCATTCGGCACAAAAGCCAGCTGTTCAGCACATTAACAGTTTCTAAAAAGAAAACCCATAGTCACTGTTATTTTTAATGAAAGTACACTGCAGTATAATGTTAAAAGTCTCCTGTTAAGAAAGACCAAGATCTCTCTGCAGTGAGAACATTTTAATATTAATAACCCGCCTATTAAAGACGAAGAAATCTCTTTTTTTAGGACGAGACGTAAATCTGATCAGAGCGAAGTTCCTTTGTTTCAGTCGTTAAAAGGCCTTGTAATTACTTGTATCGTTATTGAATTCGTGGTAAACCACAGTGATATTCAAAAATAAACGATAAATCTCCTGGTCTAAAAATTGGCTTAGCTACCCGATTTTAAACCTAAAACATTTAAATCATAAGTGCTATTTTGATAAATGTGTATGGGAGTGCAACAGACGGACAATTCCTGTTGCTCACATTTGCGTGTTTTTTTGCAGCGAAGAAATCCTGCCTCACGCTCTTGTGTAATATAGCACCGCAAAGGTCCTAAAACCTTTGTCTCTTTGTTTAGTTGTGATTTTGACGCAGAAAATCAGCCGACAAACGCTCAGATTCTAAATCACATTGAGGTTGTCTGTAATTCCGCTGACTAAACACCAGAGGGCGTCCTTTACGTATTTAGAAGTCTCAAATTACGCCTCGCCTTCTGATTTCAGCCTGCATGAGTGCAATTACGCCATCTCGTGGCCGTTTCAGATAATGCACTCTTACTGCTTATTTTAAATCTCACTGTGGTTGTTGCATTAGCCTGTCTAAATTCTCAATAATTATTTGCATTTACAGCTTTGCTCGTGCGAATATTATTTTATGTTAGACAAATTTTCCTGCCTTTGACTGTTTACATTTACTTTGAGTTTGGTTCGAACATGATTTGAATTAAAATTTAATTGTTTAATAGTGTAAATTAAATGTCTCAGGTCAACCACTGATTGACTTACTTAGAAGGAAGTGAGCCATCTAGTGGCCGTCTCCTGTTAAGTCGGTTCACAGCGTTCAGCTCTCTGATCTCTCTCTTTTCAATTCTGTTTTGAAATTGCATGTTTCTACTCTTACCCCTTTTGATTATTTCATAATTATTAATGATACCTTACTGTTATCATTGATTGTTATAGGATATTATTCAGATTTTCCTTTTAATTCTTCTTACATGCTTATTTTAAAGTTTCAATTTAAACCAGTTTTGAATTTTTAATTTGAATTAAGTTTTCTGCTCACCTGGTGAAGCACAGAGAGGGAGTACGCCCCCTTGTGGTGAAAACCAGCTACTGCGTCCTCCTCCTGTGTTCCATACTGTCTTTTCCTCTTTTTGATTTTTATTCTTTTTCTTCTCTCTCTTTTGGATTAGGTTATTTTGGATAATTACCATCATTATCATAATTACCTTTTTGTTTTATCATAATTAGGTACAGCTGTTGCCTTTAATTTCTACATATATATTCACTCAGTTGATGTTAAACAAAACAAATCTTAATTCACTTTAAGTTTCCTTTGTTCATCCTTTGTGTATTTGATTGTGGAACTCCCTTAGTGATTGGACAGTCATCTCAGGTTTCCAGTGAGCAAGGGGGTCGACCAGCGTTACAGATACTGGCTGTAAGTGAACCCGGTTTCTCTTATCTCTGTCCGTCGTTGCGGTCCGCAGTAAGACCTCAGCAATTTGGCACTCCAAGGGTAGTCAATCAGTCCAGCCGACACAAACAACGCAATTTCTGGGACCAGTACCTAAACCGGGGCCTAAAAAGGGGCCACTCTCTTTCGAGAGGGTTCTAGGGAAAAGCCCAATTTTGCAGTGCTGTCTGGCGGTTGACACCTTGGTGTTGCCAGGTTGTGTTAAAAGTCACAAGCTGTTTGAGAGGGCGCAGCGCGACACAGAGTAACGGAGGGCCGGGGACACTGCAGTTGAGTGTTTGGGAGCGCCAGGGAGACTGCCCGCGCTGCTGGTTTCCACCTGAGCGACATCAGTTCACCCAGGTGAACCAAATGTGATAAAACCCATCCACTTATTATAAGGCACAGAATATTAGATATTCCCCCGGATATATTTTAAGTGTTTGGTCCACTTTTCCTCTCTAAGCCACACCCTTTTCCTAGGTCTCTTACTCCCATAGCCACACGTGCTGTAGGCCCTAGCAGAAACTCTTGCGAAAGGTAGCAGGTTTAGCCCCTTTATTTTCTTCCTAACACTTCCAGCGTTTGTATTCATTCCATTTCATTGCAGACCAATTTATTTGGTGTTTCTGTTTTCACTGTGCTCTTTCCTATCTTCAGTTTTTTTTTTTTTCTTTTTCCCTTTTCATGCTGTTGTGATCTTGTTTCTTACAGTTCACCGAGAGACCCCAAGGAGAGCTAAGTAGTAGAGCGACAACCGAACAGCCGGTGTCACCAGGTGACCCACGAGGCTACCACCTGTCAAAGTCTCTATTTTTGGCCGACCCGTAATTGAACCCGCCTAACTGTCTAACTGTCTGCATCAGTTAGCCGAAATTCTTATAGACGGCATAGCCCGTACGATAGCTCGTTAGCCAGAAAACAAACTTGCATTGGCCTCTTTGTGTGTGTGCTGTGTTTCTCTCATCCGCAGTGAGCCAGGATGTCCCGTTCATCCAGTCCCGCAGTCCCTTGGGATCAGCTAGCGACATGGCTGGAAACGATGATGACCCCCTTCCTGCCCACAGGCACCAGGGACCTGCATCACTTGAGCCAAAGACAACTGGACACTGAGATGGACCAGCTGATGGCACACGATCCGACGCAGAGTTACCCCCACAAAGAACTCGCCAGGATCACCGGGACCCTAGCTCACCTCCTCATCGCCCAGGCACGGCTCAGCGAAAAGAGCTACCTCGACCTGGAGCAGGAAGCTGTAACTCTAAGACTTCAAGCGGAGGAAGCCCGGAAGCATCAGGCTCACACCCAGAGCCGTCTAGATAAGCTACTTCTCGAGACCCAAGACCAGCACGAGAAAGAAGATGCCACAGACCCAGGGCTACAGGAGGAAGTAGACAGACTTCAAAATGCCCTGGAGAATCTTCGTCTGGACACAGACCAAAGAGAACATTTGGAGAGAGAAGCCCGAGAGGGACTCGAGGCAAAGCTCTGACAAGCTGAAACCCTCCTTGAAAGGGCTGAAATTGAACTGAAAGAAAGAGATGCTAAAGCTAAGGCCTATGAAAATCACCTGAACATGGCCCGAGCTGAAATCCATGATCTTACACAGCATAAAAACTTTCTAAAAGATGAACTTGACATCGTTCACAGAGAACTGAAACATTCTTATAGACTGCAAAGTGAACAAAAAGAGGAAACACACTCCACAGAGTTTCCCCTGGCCAGTGGACCCACCCCTTTCAGCCAAGAACTTAGAGCTGAAAAAGGGAGTGAAAGCCTGCTTTTCAAAATGTCACCAACCAGCCTGCACGAACCCCTGTCAGCAGCGGGGGAGGGAAAACCCTTCCAGAAAGTCCTGGTCACCAGCCACAGACACATGGCTCCCAAAGAACTGGACAAGCTGGCTAGAAACATCCCTACGTTCAACCCAGATCCTGCAGGAGGCCATGACATTCACGCTTACTTACAGGACATAGACTTTCACTTACAAACTGTCGCCAACGTAACCACTTGGGACAAACTATACCTGCTCAGAATTACGTCCAGTCGTGAGGTACGCAGTTTCTTAGACCGTCAACCAGAGACTGTCAAAACAGACTACCAGCAACTGCGAAAAGCTTTGGTGCGTGAATTCTCTGATCCAGAATCAGACCAAGGGTTAGTAACCGCAATGGACCTCAAGCAAGGTCGACTTGAAACCCCAACGAATTTCTATAACCGACTGCGACGTGCCTACTTCGGAGCACGAAATGAACAAGGCATGGAGGAAGACATTAACTTCCGAACTTTGTTTCTTCAAAACCTCCATCCTACTGTAAGCCACCATTTGGGAGTATTAGCGTGCCCGCGTAGCATGTCAACGCAACATTTACGCGACTTAGCCCATAAGGCTTACACCAAACAAAAGACTCTGTCAGAAAAGACTGTAAAACACCCAACTATTTGCCCTGTCTCTGAGTCCTATTCAGAGTTGACCCTAGAGGGCGCCCAACCGCACCACAGTTATAGACCCAACAACCGAGAGTCAAGACCGTTCCAAGCCAGCAGAGGGCAGCGTGGTCGTGGTGGTGCCCGTCCGAGGCAACAGAACGACCGCTCTGGAGGATCCTGGGACCGGCCTCGCCCCTCCCACAACCAAAAGGGGGGGGCCACCTGGGAAGCCAGCCGGCGACTCAGAAATAGCCGACCTACAGCCTCCAGAACACCAAGCCCAGGGAGCCGGGAGGGGGAACACTCTCAACGTGATGCTTGGAAGCTCAAGGCTGAACCCACATCTAACAAGGAAAGTGCAGCCACGTCCGAAGCTGCAGAACTTCTGAATGTACTGAAAGAGTTCCTTAAAAAGAAACCTCACAAGGAAGACAAGAAGGATAAACCAGACACCGCATGACTAAACCTTATGCCTGAAACCAACACCCTTCCCGACGTCTCAGCAACTGAACCAAGCACCCAGAACACTGTTTTGCAACCACAAACTATGGAACTAGCTGTTGCATCATCAAACGACAGCAGCACCCACTCAGTCCAGGTGACGTCTGCACCTCCTGACCAAGAAAGCATCATCCCTCACACTGAGGTACCAGAAAGTGCTGTTTTGGTTATCTGTACCCACAACGAAACACACAAGACATACCATGACTGCTTATCGATCGACACACACAGCCCCAACACCAAAACTCCTGGGGAACCTGATCGAGAAGGGAGTGGCTCGGAAACTCTACCTAACTATCACCTTAGAAAAGGAAATGAGACTCGAAGCCCTTGTGGACACAGGCTCAGACCTCACGTTGATTTCGGCTGAACTATTTGATAAGCTCAAATTTGAAGCTCAAAGACAGAATCGAACTCTTAATTTCCACACTTGTGAGCTGAATGTACAGTCATACAGCCAAAATGACATCCAGCTTAGAAACGTAGCTCCCATCCACCTGACTATCGGTCCTATGAGTCTAGTACATCCTATTTATGTCTCACCAATGAACACTTATTCATTTCTCATCGGCAAAGACCTGCTAGATCGCTTTGAGCCTTTACTAGACTTCAAACAGCTGAAAGTCTGGGCTCAAGTGCGAGATCCTCTTCCCCTCCAGCCACACAGGTCGCCGGCGCCAGACTGTCAGGTCACCGAGGTCACGGGAACTCCCACAGAGCCAGACTGTCAGGTCACCGAGGTCACGGGAACTCCCACAGAGCCAGACTGTCAGGTCACAGAGGTCACGGGAACCCCAGCAGTCAGCCATGGGTACGCAGCCTCAACTACAAGCCAAGGCTCAAGTTCGCTCCTCTGCACCTTCAAGGCCACCAAAGACTCTGATACCTACAGCCCCAAGGTCAAGACCGAACTGCAGCTGCATGATGTAACCACAACGGACATTATTCTGGCCATATGGGCAGACAACTCAGCCATTAGTCTCTCCCTTTACAACGCAATCATTGAGAAGACACCGGACCTTCCGTATGCCAGCAAGCGCACCCGTTTCCCCTTGAACCCACAACCATCCTCTATGGTGTCTGCCAGAGGAATCTGCGCTTTGTACGTGAAATGGAATTACCGGTGCCTGACTCATTATTTCCTGGTCGTTCCGGACCTGCCCCACGATGTTTACATTGGAGCAGACATCTTGATTCGCCTCAAGGCTCATGTGGACATCTTTAATGAAGTTGAATGGGCCCCATTGACTTTGCAGCCACGCGTTTCCATCAACCATGACAACCTCATGTCAGGACAGACCATCCCAGAGGTCTGCACCTTAGTCAACGAACAGGAAACGGTGGTACCAGCTTACACCAAAGGGGTCGCTATTCGGCTCAACATGCGATGTGGTCAAACCTTAAACCACACGCTGGGTTTCTTCCAACCTTCACCCGAATGTGTGGAACTCGGACTCACACTGGAAGCCACACCCCTCACTGAAGTGTCATCTCGTGTTGTCTACATCCTTTTCAACAACTGCACGGCAACTGACATCAACATTCCCAAGGCCTACCGGCTGGGATGGCTAGTGAGCCATGACTTTCATGACTTTGAACTTTTACTACCTGTCATTGGGCCCATTCCACCTGCACTGATACCCGAAGGCAGTATAGACAACACATTGTTCACTGCACCCTTCAAATTCATCGCCATCACATCTGTCATGTCAGTGACCAAAGACCAGGTGTGCAGAACGGAGCTGACTGAGGACCAACACCTTGCAGTATACACAGTCTCCCACCAGAGCGTCGGTGAGACTGTTGAACCTACTACACCTCTCAATACCAAACTGACTGATGACACACCGACGGAGGAGCCTTACCCAGGTTTTGAATCTCAAGTGCAGCAAATTCTACAAGACTTAATGCACTTGAGAGCGATACGGATCGTCAAGGACTCAGACAAGTTCTGTATAAGTTCAAAGAATCCTTTGCCAAAGACTCTTTAGACTGTGGTCTCACCAGCCTCCACACGGTACGCATCCCTACGCACCCTGATGCTCCTCCCACTTTTGTCAAACAGTACAAGATTCCCATCGCCTCACATGAACCAGTGCAGGAGATCATCGAATCTATGCTTGAGAAAGGTGTCATCCGTCCATGCAACAGCACCTACTCAGCCCCCATCTGGCCCGTCCTCAAACCTAACGGCAAATGGCGACCCACCATTGACTACAGGAAACTGAATCAACAGGTGCCGCTGTCACGATGGCCAATGACCCAGCTAGAACAAGAAATACCCCGAATCAGAGGAGCCACAATCTTCTCTACACTTGATGTGGCCTCTGGATTCTGGACCATTCCGGTGCACCCGGAAAACCAACACAAGCTGGCGTTCACATTTGGCAACCGACAGTTCACCTTCAACAGGTGTCCGTTTGGCTACGCCAACTCACCAGCTGAATTCAACATCTTTCTGAACAAAGCCTGCCCAGATGCTAGAATGAGAGGTAACCTGATCTATGTAGATGATGTTCTCATGAAAAGTACAACGGTGGCCGACCACCTGAAAGAAATAAACTATGTTCTGAACCAAATATCCACCGCCGGAGCCAAGATCGCCCTCCACAAAGGACAGTGGTGCCGAACTAAGGTTAACTACGTGGGCCTGCTCATCGGATCCCAAGGCATTGAACCACAGTCGAACCGTATTCATGCTATTCAAAACATCAAACCTCCCACTAACGTCTCTGAGCTGCGGAGTTTTCTAGGGGTATGCAATCACTCTCGACAGTTCATCGAAAACTACTCAGACATTGCCAGACCTCTGACAGCTCTGCTAAAAAAAGACTGCCCTTTCGTCTGGTCGAAGGCTCAAGAACACGCCATGAAAGAACTAAAAAGACATTTATGCACAGCTCCATGTCTTGCTTACCCCGATCCACAAAAGGAATTTTACCTGGAAGCTGGGTTCTCCGACCAATGTCTCAGTGCTGGCCTGTACCAACGGCATGACCAAGACAAGAAAGTAGTTGCCTATGCCAGCAAGACACTGCTTCCACCAGAGTGTAAGTTCTCAGACTGTGAAAAAGCTCTGCTCTGCACTGTATGGGCCATTCAGCGATTCTCCAATTACATTGGAGCACAAAAAGTTATCATAGAGACTTGCCACCAGCCAGTAATGTTCCTCAACAGCCAACGAATCCGAGATGGCGTGGTCACCAATTCACGCATAGCCACATGGTTAATGGCTCTCCAAGGACGCAATGTTGAGGCACGGTATGCACAGAATCACAAGTCTGCACTGGGCAATGGCCTGGCTGCATGCCAAAACTGCTCTGATAACACACCTGCAGAAACAATGGGCGTGCAAGAACCCCAACAACAACAACCAACCTGTCACAGGTACTTTGAAGAGAATGCGTGTCAAGGCATGCTCACAGCCTATGTCGATGGATGCTCCTACAACCACAATGGCATCCTTAAGGCAGGTGCAGGAGTGCTGTGGGTCAACGACCAGCCGTGCCCCCCACAACCACTTCAAATTAGGTCCCCAGTCTTCACAGTATGCAGAAATAGCAGCCATTCTCATAACTCTGCAGATCGCATCAGCCCATGACATCAGAGAAATCCTCATCTGTACAGACTCTAACTATGCCAGACTCAGTTTTGTGTGCCACCTTCCAGGTTGGAAACAGAATGGTTTCAAAACGGCAAACAACAAGCCAGTCAAACACCAACACCTGTTCCAGGAATGTGATAACATCACAAAAACACACAATATAACTGTGTACTGGAAGAAGGTAAAAGGACACTCGAAGTTACCAGGTCTGGACAAAGACCTAAATGATCAAACTGACGCCCTCGCCAAAACAGGCGCACTACATGGGGAGGTGTGGTCACTTCCAGAACCCACACACCCAGCCCCAATGTTGCAGTGTTAACCCGCAGCAAACGACCTTCACCTGTGGCAGTGCCCGCCTCCCAGCCGCTATCGCTAACTCCACAGATTTCCAACAACGACATTGCAGATATGCAAGCTTCTGACACTGCCATAAAGACAATTCTTAACCACCTCTCTGACCCCTCCAACCACCCTATCACTCAGGCTGAGCTCACTGATGACTCGTGCCTCCGACACCTATATAACACCAGACACATGCTGCACGTACAGGGCGACATTCTGTGGTTTGCACCTGATGACAGCACAGCGCCACGGCTCGTGGTGCCACGATGCCAAAGGGGGGTACTACTAATGTACGCCCACGACACACCATGTGCTGGACACCACGGTACCAGAGCCACGTATGACACACTGACACAGGTGGCATTTTGGCCCGGCATGCAGCAAGATGTGGCAGAGTACGTCAGAGAATGTCTTGTGTGCTGCCAGTTCACACCAGCAAACCCAAACCACAGAGCCCCACTGCAACGCAGAGGGATCACGTTCCCGTGGTCAGACCTTCAAATTGACTGGGTAGGACCCCTGCCCAGGTCAACAAGAGGAAACAAGTACTTTCTCACTGTGGTGTGCCAGTTTACCAAGTGGGTAGAGTGTCTGCCAGCACCCAATGACACTGCCCAAACCACGGCATACCTCCTGATGAACCATATCTTCTCCCGGTTCGGATTGCCACTGAGAGTCAACTCAGACAGAGGTACCCACTTCACGGCCGAGATCATGCAACAGATCTGGAAATGCCTAGGGGTACAAGCTAAACTTCACATCAGCCACCATCCAATCGCGTTCGGCCAGGTAGAGAGATCGAACCGAGCGGTGGTCGACATGCTTAAAAAGTATGTGTCTGCTAACCAGAAAGACTGGGATGTGAAACTACCCCTTGTGCTGATGGCCATCAGAGCCACCCCGCAGGAATCAACACGGGTGTCCCCTTCTGAACTCATGACAGGGCGGCAGATGACCATGCCACTACACTTGCTGTATCAACCAGGAGACTCCAACCTTGCTCACTGCTTACACCACATTCCAGTATCTTGACGAGCTCCATAGACACTTGAAAACAACTTTTGCTTTTGCCCAGCAACACCTGCAAAAAAGCGCTGAAGGCCAGAAAGCATATTACGACCAGAAAGCATCACACCAAGAACTAAATGTGGGCGACAGGGTCTTGTATTACAGCTTCACCCCGCCAACTCAGACGGGCCCCCAGCGGCTGTCAAAGAAATTCCTACCACACTGGACGGGACCCCATGAGATTATGAACAAACTCTCCCCAGTTGCGTACCAAATCCAGCTAAACCGGAGATCGAGAGAACCAGTTCTCAAATGAGTCCACCGTAACCAGATTAAGAGACATGTGGCCACTAGCAGAGAAAGACAGGGAGGGGCCAATGCAAGCTAAACTTAACCGCCCCCATCGAAGCGGAAAGACTGTCCCATCCAACCCGGGACAACCCTCACTGACCTGTTCCCTCTCTCTTTCCCCTTTTTTTTCCTCCCTACCTCTCTCTCTCTCTCTCTGGCCTGTAACAGAATGCTGCTGTGGATTGTCATCCTGTGCCTCCAGACAACCAGAGGCCAGCCACCATCAGACATTATCACACCGGGTCCGGCCTCGGGCATTGTACTGAGAGAACAACCAGGACTCCTGATCACGAATTGTCGGACGCACACCCAGAAAGTATACGTTCGACTCGACCCCCGCAACGTCTACAGAGCACACTACCCCCGCGCAGTAGCCCAGTACAGCTGGGCCGGTGCCCGTTGGACAGAGGACTCCCTCTATCACGCCGAGGCCGATGTCAAGCACATGCTCAACCAACTTGAGAAGATGACTGTTACCCAGGCGGAATTAGGTGGACACAACCGCCGCTCCAAACGTTTCCTGGGAGCGTTGCTCGGAGCCGCCGCTGCTGTTGGAACTCTGTTCAACATTGGTATGTCCAGTGTCAATGCAGTAAACATAGCACTGTGAGACGGCATGTGGCTGAAATTCAGACTGAACTTCCACAGCTAAAAGAGCAACTCACCACACAGAGTGCATCCTTGCAAACCATCGGAAAGACATTGAAAGGAACGGTGGTCATTCTCAACACTCATAGCGTGCTTTTGAACCAGACCGTGAACTCCATGAAACAGCTGTTCACTGTCTTCCAGAATGACTTTGCCCAAACGCAGCTAGTCACAGCATTAATGACTGACATGTTACGGGAAGTGAGTTCCTCCATCGACAGTCTAGCCATGGGAAGAATTCCACCATACCTGATACCCTTAAGCCTGGTGCAAAGTGTGCTGGCTTCCGCCATCACCACACCCACTGATCCTATGCAAATACACCTTGCCTACTCACTGGGTAGCGCTATTCCCCTCTACGTGGATCCCGAGCAGAAGGAGATGAGTTTCCTCCTGAACTTACCCTTCATAGAGTCGAGCCGAATCTACAGGCTCAAAGACATTGTTAATGTGGGTTCTGGAAGGATAACACGCATATCAAGATACGTACCCCTGAGGTGGTGGCATACCATGACAGCAACACCCAGCTGTACTTAGCCCCGAACCTGCACATGTGCACCCTGACTAAAGACATCCACTACCTCTGCCCCAGCAAACCGTTTCTCAGAGACAATACTGATGGAATCTGCGGGTTGCAACCCATGATCAGCAACACGCGTTGCCCTGCCGACGCCCAGCCTCGCAGCCAAGTCACCGAGACGCAAGCTGAGATTGTAGGTGATAGATGGCTCGTTAACACTCCAGTACGTACCGCTACATTGACCTACGACCAGCATGACACCGCCACCCGTGTCAACCTGCTTGACCAGAGCATGTGGATTCAAGTCCCGCGAGGGGCCATCCTCCACCTTGACGATCTGGCCTTATACCATCTTCCGAGTGAAGAGTACCAATCAGAACTAGAAATCCCATCCTTATTCAAGAACTACAACTTCACCCTAGGTCCAGAGTTAGAACTATGGATTGAAAAAGGGGGGCCTCAGCTCATTGACATTGCTCCCGTCGACGCAGCCCTCCAAGCCTTGTCTCGATCACCCATCCTGAACACCTCACCTGTTGTCCAAGCCTGGACTGCAGCTGACACAGCACTGTGCATCTCCATGGTCATCGGCCACACCCTGACCCTTGGTGTGGCCTTCATCCTATACAGGAAACTCAACGAGAGGCGAACCTCTGCAGCCAAACTCAGGACAACCCTGACTGGAGGTCTCCGATGGAAACCACGGAGGGAAGGTACCACACCAGAAACGGATACGGACCTCATTGAGCTGGTTCGTCAGCCGTAACAAACACCTGCTCTCCGACCATCGTGATTCACCTGCCATCCGACCATTGTGATGGGTGTTGTCCGATAATGACCACAGGGCATCATCCGACCACAAAGGGGGAATGTAACACTAATGAGCGGATGGTATTCAACCATCTGTTTCATATTAATGAATCCTGAGTCTCTAACACATCCTGCACTCAGAGAGAAGAACTTTAAAAAAAAAAAAAAAAAAAAAAAGATAAGGACTTTTGTTTTTACAACATCCTCCAACATAAAACCCCCCCCTCGGGCGCCGCGATGTCGATAACATCTCAGCCCTCGTGACATTTATTACACCTTCGAGATGATCCAGAGACACTCTCGTGAGCATCAAAGGAAAGAAACACCCGCCATTTTATCACAGCACGACGACATTCCAGACACACACACACACACACACACACACACCCACACGAGCATTTCTGGCTCACACATGAACACTTTTGATAAACTACCTCTAAATGTATTAAATGTATCTCTTTATGTGCTTAGATGTCTTCACGTGATATAGTGGAATAGATATAATGTTTACTGTGTGTTTAATCAAACTTTATATGCCTGTAGTTAGGAACAACTCTGTATCTCTGTATCCCTGACTCGCAAAGTTATAGTTTATGGTGTCTGTATGATCGTAGAAACCCGACTGTGACGAATCTCAACGGCAAATTACAAAAAGATGAATTGTTTCAGAAGTACAATCTTTCTGAGGAAAAACGTGTAATTTTGTCATCGCCATGAATTAGACCAGTGGGCGGAAATCAGCAGACAAAGAAGATTTTTCCGCCTCAGTTTCTCACACCTCATTGGTTCATAAGGTGACAATAGGTGTGAACCAACCTTTCAATAAAAACAAAAGAAAACCCTTGCTCGTGGCATTCCGCCAGAGAAAGAGGGGGGTTTCCCAGTTCGCGATCGGACTTCTCAAGAAGTCCCTCCGTTTGTTCTTCTTTACTTTTTTCGTTTTATCTTAGTTTTTCTTTATTGTCTTCTGATATTTGACTTCGTTCAATTGTCCTCACGAGCCAAACGAACTTAAGTCTAATCATCTTTTGGCAAAGTTTACATTCGCGTTAACCACGAACTCACGCATCACCAGCTCCGGAACGGACAACGCAGAAGCTACAACAACGGACAATTTGAGCTCAGCTACACACAAGAGCCAGATCAAAGCAAGTATTTTCTTATATCACAACTTAAAAATTGCTGTTTAAGGTTGTCTAGGCTATTCCACTTTTGTGAAATTACCCAATGACTTGGAGTCTCTCGCAAAGTTAACTGTTTGAAAATTGTCACTCTGAGATCTGCCTTCCCTCTGTTCTCTCCTCTCTCTCTCTCTCTCTCTCTCTCTCTTCTCTCTCTCTCTCTCTCTCTCTCTCTCTCTTTAGTCCGCTTTTATCATTACTATTTTCGTTTGATTATCTTGTTTAAATTACTGTATTGTTTGTTTTGCTATATACTCATATTTACTCTGTGTCAATTGTAGTTATGTACTCTTTAGTCCGCTTTTATTAAATACAATAATTTGCTTGAATTGAACCGCTTTATTGCTCATCAAGATCGAAGTCCCTGAATCGTGTGATCTAAGCTACAAGCTTTGTTTTCTAGTAATTACTATTCAGTAATCTAAAAACTACAGACACAGAAAATATTGTTCTTCCTGATCAGAAGATTAATATTTCTTGGAGTTTGTAAGAAGGGTATTTTTATTGATATTTGATAAGGGAGTCTAGCATCCAGTTCGCGGGACGAACAGATTGTCTAGATAACTTACATTAATTCTAGTAAAGATTACCTTTAAATGATTAAAATATTATTCCCTCTTTGGGTAATTTATTATTTATTAAAATGAATTTTTCATAGTTTTTACTTGTATGCTTTTAAGTTGCATTTATTTTTTTTATTTTTTTTTGTTCAATCTCAAACCATTATTTTATTTTTATTATTAAGATGTCTGCACAAGAGTGAACTAATCTGTGCAAAAAATTAAACTTTGATGAAATTAAATGTCTTGCTTTGGTCTTCACTGGAAGTGTTCTGTTTGCTCTGTTAAACTATAATTACTAATAAAATAATATAATATAATTACTGAAATTGAAACTAAAACTAAATAAAATAAAATAAAAACTATATAGAAGTGTGTTTGCAAAATAAAAAATAAACTAAAACTAACAAAAACATCTATGAAACTAACTAAAACTAAACTGAAATTTAAAACAAAATTGAAAACAATATTAAAATAAAAACTAATTTAAAAATGCAAAACTACCATAACCTTGTGACAAACGTAAGGTTAACTGCAATGTAACTGGCTAGCACTCCAGCTTGTCACTATTGAAAGAGACAAAAATGTCCATTAATAGTAATTACACAGAATAAGGCAGTCTGTGTTTATTAGTCATGTTTAATCAAAGTGTTTCAATCTCCTATTTATTCAGTCACAGCAATAGTATGATGCCCATATTTCCTGCAATGATGTGCATCATCCATAGACTGTATAAAAACATGGACGTAGTGTCTGTGACGTCACCCATTGACTTCTGAAGAGAGATTTTGAAGCTCAAAGTGTGCAGAGCGGGCCGTCGCCATCTTGGCATCGCATCACTGCGTGACTCTCCCGGATCATCGAAAATGGGCAAAAAGGCGGGAGCTGGTTGCTGAAGCCACGCCCTTAACTATGCAGAACTTTAAGGCTTAATATAATTTAAACGGATGAGTTTAATCCCCCCTCACAGTTGTCATGAAGGGCAAAATTAGCTATATAGACCAAAATAATTTTTTGAACCAGGCTATAAACATGTTTTTTTCTGCTGTAAAGTTGGGCATTTTAACATGGGGAGTCAATGGGACTAACTCCCTTTTGCAGCCAGCCTCAAGCGGCCAGTCGATGAATTACAGTTTTAGTAACTTCTGTGTAGGCTTCACGAGAGAGAGCGGGAGGTTGCCGCTCGGCATCATCTTCTGCGGCAAGGCATATTTGGAGTTTCTGCACCAGAGCGCTCTCTGGCTTTCAAACGGAGCATTTACTACTGATCACAGAGCCATACTGCACTGACAAGGTGCAGCCTTTGCCAAATCACGTGCAGTTTATTGGCGATTTATCGCAATTAATCGTGCAGCCCTATTGGTAATGTTAATTTCTTCCTAACTTGATTCTTATAGATGGAGGAGGATGAAAATAAGAGAAGATGCAAATGAAGGATCACTGATTATTTCCAAGGCTATGTAGCGTGAACCAGACAAATTAAAGATTCGATCGGGAGCCTGGTTGAAACATGAGCCGAATTCCACAGAAAGGCAGGATGTTGTAAATCAACTCCCAGCACCACAGTCTGATAAGCAACTCTTTCACAGAACAGCTTTCAACATTAACACCATTAGAACAATTATTGACAATTTCAATTCGAAGAAGAGATTGTCTAATTTGGGGCAAGTAATCGAAGAGATGGACAGTTTGACCCTCACATGTAAAGCCATGAGAGTAAACAAGATCTTTGGATTGACTTCCCCCCCACCTAGCAAAACCAGACTGAAATTCCTAAGGAGACCTGTTAACCCCTCTGGTCTTCACAGGACATATCCTTTCTCCACAGAATGGCGCAGAGAATGCCTTCCAATGCATATATGCACCAAAATGAACTCAAAAAAGACTTCTAAATGGATATCAGTCCATTGCTCAACTCCATATCATACATGTAATCCCCACATTTGATTATAATGTTTCTAATCACTCATTGTGTATGTCTTTTTAAATAACTCTTGAATAGCTTAAGGGATCATATTCATGTTTTAGTATATGTGTGTTCGAATCTTCTTGCTTGAAACGTTTCTGACCATCAGTTATTTATCAAATGTATCATATTCTTGTTATAGGAATCATGTCCAAATTATACCCTGCAAGAGCGGGAAAATTCGGACCTCGTGCTTGATAAGATAACATATGATTTATGAATGGGTGGGACAAACATCGCAACACATCGAAAAAAAGACAATATCTAATTGGTCAAGACAACATTTGAGGTGTGGCCAAAAGGCCAGTTTAAATACTCAGGACACCATCAAATTTTGCTTTTAGCTTTGCTTGTAGTTTAAGCTTTTAGTCAGGCTTTTAGCTTTGAGCTTTCGTTTAGCTTTTGCTATCAGTCATGCCGGCTTTTAGCTTTTGCTTTTAGCTTTAGCTTTTAGTCATGCTTTGTCATCACTTTTAGCGTTCTTCGAGCGCCGTTCCAGCGTGCTTCGGCCTGCACGCCTGCTGCTACTTAGCCACGATGAGAAGAAACACCACCTAGTCTCGTCAAACTTTACTTCTTTTCTTTTCCGTTTGAGAGTTTCGTGTTCTGAGTTAAGTTTTGTAACGCCGTGTCTCCGAGTCTGACCTCGCGTGCCCGTCTGAAACTACGAACCAGCCCACAACTCCGCATCTTCAGCCAACGCCCAACCACGGGCTTCCCAAGACGTCACTTCAACGACTACTGAACTTCCAGCCAATCAGCAACTTCGGGAAACCCCCTTTTCAGCGACAACAAAAGGGAACCCCCTTAAACAGGCAACGCAAGTAACCTCCAGACTCACATCTGTACTGGTGTTATCTAATATAATTTTAACCTCATTCAGGAACTCAGTGCGAGGGTTAATTAAGTGATTAAATGGTTGTTCATGTCTATGCAATTTCACATATTGCTGTAAACTTGGCATTTCACATTTTCATCCTCTTAAACTCACTCTTTCCTAACGTTCTATCCTCCTGCAACTTGTGTGAATGTGTGAGTGCGTGTGCTTATGTGTTAGATTAGTTTATATGTCTTAGATTTATCTAATAAAGCCTTATTTATATTGAAAAGAGAAGTATCTTGTGTTTCGTGCTCACAAGTTAATGTCTTAAACTGCCGATCTTGTTACTGTGCTAATTAATAGTGTTTTCACTATACTTTGGATATTAATATCCAGCGCAGATTTGATGTTATACGGCTCGTTCAGTGAATCGCTGGCCGTTTCAGTGATCAGCCGTGAAACAGTGATTCTGTTCAAATTCCCTTTAAAATCTTAAATGATTCCCTTTGAGCTAAATTGACCTGTTTCCCTTACAGCTAAGAATTGGTCTGGAAATGCTACCTAAACAGATCAGGAAGAAAATTACCCTGAAGGAATAGCTGATAGCCTAAGTCATTGTTTTTAGATTTTCTTTTTAAATCAGGCAGTGGATAGCCTATGAAGTGTACCAAGCATTGTTGTTATGCGATGTTTTGATATGGAATTGGACAATAAATATTTTAGTGTTTTAATATAACTTTAGTCTTAAGTGTAATTTAGTGCCCATGCCATGTGAATGGACAGTTCCAGCCAGTCCAGGCCATGGAACTGGGTAATTTGCGCTGTGATGTACTATAAAAGTGACTTATTTGGCCTGATACAAAGCAGATTGTGTTCTCCATTTTTATTGTTGCAGTCATCATGATTTAAGCTGAAGTAACTCTTAGTACCACTTTTCAAATTCCATATTTTCACCATGATTAGGGGAATGAAAGCTGCCCAGGTCATAGCTCAGGGAAACATCAGTAGTAGAATCGCAGCCCAATATCAGCGCCTCAGCCCAGCTCAGTCCAGCATCAGCACCACTGCACAGCTCAGCAGCAACCCAGCGGCAGCCAAGCCCAGCCCTGCCCAGCCAAGCAGTAGCAGTAGTAGCACAGCACAACCCAGCAGTAGCAGCACAGCACAACTTCAGCAGCCCAGCCTAGCAGCAGTAGCAGCACAGCACAGGCCCATAACTGCATAGCCCAAAGCAGCATCAACACCACAGCCCAAAACAGTACCAGTAGCCTAGCCCATAGTAGTAGCTTAAAACAGAATTTGCCAGATTGTTGGGGAATTTCTCAATATGAATATTTCAAACAAGCACACCCATTTATCTATGTCTCTAACAAGAAGTTAGGGTGTTCTGTATGCAAAAGTGCCACATCACTTGGTGTTTACAGACAAGGATCTCAAAGGTACACTTTTTCCCCATATGGAAGAACAAAAACCAAACAAATGACATCACTGTGAAAGAAAATACATGAACACAAGTCATCGCAAAGTCACATACAGGCAGTTGCAATACTGAAAAAGAGATCAGAAAAGCAGTTAGACTCAAGTTTACTTGTGGCACAAGAGGACATAACCTCCTCCACAATGTCAGTATTCAGAACAACTTATTACATTACAAAACGTAATAAACCCTTCACAGAACACCCTGAACTTCTTGACTTGCAAAAGGCAAATGGGGTCAACATCGGCAGAGTACTGCACTCAAATGTGACATGTGGTGATATCATACAATTCATTTCAAAAGAAATGAAAGGTGCCTTAATGGCAAGCATAATGTCTACAAGGCCGAAACTCACCATACTTATTGATGAGGGCACTGCTTTAAGCAAAAAATCATGCCTTGTTGTGTACCTGAGGTGCTCCGTTAATAATTCTGAACCAACTACATTTTTCTTAGACTTGATGGAACTTCAGTCCACTAATGCAGAGGGAATTACTGAGGCTCTTTTGAATTGTTTATTAGGTCATGGCCTTGACAATGCCTTTCTCAATGAGTGTTTGGTTGGATTTTGCTCTGATGGGGAGCCTCTGTTATGTTAGGGAGAAAAGCTGGAGTCTTTAGAAGGCTGAAAAGCAAGTTCCCACGTCTAATCAGCTGGCATTGTTTAAACCATAGACTTGAGCTGGCGGTTGGGGATGCTGTTAAGCAGTGCACAGAAATTAATAATTTTTCAAGTTTCATGGACAAATTGTATTGTCTGTACCACCAATTCCCCAAGAATCAAAGGGAGCTCAGTTCTGCCACCTCAGAATTAGAAATTGTGATTAAAAAGATTGGCAGAGTCCTGAGTGTGAGGTGGGTGGCCTCATCACACAGAGCAGTGAAGGCAGTGTGGACAATGCATGAGGCGCTTTATGCTCATTTCTGCAAAGCCAGTCATGATGCTGAACGCAGTGCAAATGAGAGATGCATGTTTTATGGGGTTTATGGGGTAACACTGCAAAAGGACCCTAGGGTAAAACCAGTTGATCCTCAAAAATTTTATGAAGCTCTGGCTAAAAGTGTGCGCTCAAGAATGGTGACTGAAAATGAAAAGTCACTTTTTGACAAAATTAATGTTCTTGTGCCAGAAGCTTGGCCATCACCGTTGCCAGTGTTTTATGGAGAGGATGAGATAAGAGAGCTATGTGACCTTTTTGACATCAGCTTTTCTTGTGTCAGACAGAGATTCAGAGATTTCAAAAAGCATCCAGAAATTCCTGTAACTGATGGGCAGGCAGTGAAATCACTTGCTGTTAGCAGTGCTGACTGTGAAAGGGGATTCTCTGAAATGAACATCACAATGACACCTCTAAGAGCTCAACTAAAAATCCAAAAGGTGTCAGCACTGATGTTCATTTCTTTGGTTGGGCCTCCTGTGAATCAGTGGAATCCACAGAAATATGTAAAGAAATGGGTGCTCACAAGAAGAGCAGCTGATCACACAGCCTGTCCACAAAGGAAACCAGTGCAAATCAAGTCACAGTACCAGTCAATATGGGAGCAATTTTGAGTGGATGTGAGAATAGCCACAATATTTGGACCGTCATACATTGTTGTTTGTTGTTATTGTTTTTTATGTTTTATGATGCAACAAAACTTTTGATTCTGCATTTTGACTTTGACTCTGCAATAGGTCTATCTATGTTGTGATTTATTTCTGTTATAGTTGTCTTCAGCCATTTTGGTGTGTTAAATTTGATTCAGTTTTGGACTTCCCATTTTTATGTTTAAATTTACATTGTGATAAACAAGGTTGTGTTCCATATTGCGGTGTTCAGCAATTTTATGGACAAAAATAAAACAATTAAAATATCAAGGAAATAAGTATTGTGATATTTGGTGCCACAGTAACACTCTTGTCCCAAAAATTATTTCTATACCACGATACTCAATATGTTGTCCCGCGGCGAGTAATTTTCCCTGTTGCACCTACACAAAATTTGAGGGTTCCCCCACCTGCCAAATCCCACTTTAACCACTGTGCACATTGCCTCTTGTACATCCCTGGGTATCTTAATATTTAAGACTACAGTGTACTTTCATGCACATTATTTTCCATTCTATATTTAATTCTACAGTATACATCTTTTTTTAAATATTTTATTCTTATATTTTTATTGTTTACTTTTATTTCATTCTTTCATAGCTATATTTATGTATATTTTCATCTGTGTTGTATTCTTTAATAATTGCACCATGTCCATGGAGCGGACCTGACTCACATTTCACTGCTGGTTATATATGCTCTATATAATTGTGTATGTGACAAATAAAAATCTTGAAATCTTGAAGACATGTGGTGTATTCATGTCTATACTGCACTTCAGTAATGCGTCTAAAAAAGACTGAGTGAGTGAATGACGTGACATACAGCCAAGTATGGTGACTCATACTCAGAATTCGTGCTCTGCATTTAACCCATTCAACGTGCACACACACAGCAGTGAACACACACACACACACCGTGAACACACACCCGGAGCAGCGGGCAACCATTTATTCTGCAGCACCCGGGGAGGGGGTTCGGTGCATTGCTCAAGGGCACCTCAGTCGTGGTATTGTCGGCCCGAGACTCAAACCCACATCCTTAGGGTTAGGAATCAAACTCTCTAACCATAAGGCCACGACTTCCCCAAGTTAACACCTTAATCACATTATTACCATCGTGTAAGACTTTTCGCTGCATTTTGCGACAGGATACACACATGGCAACCGTCAACCGTTTGATGGCAAATAAAATTACTATAACATGTAAAACGGGAACATGAAAGGAATAGTCTAACAGTAACTCATGTAAACACCATAATCATAATATTGCCTTATTTATAATAAGGTAAATAATTAGATGACTGATGTCATAGTCATTGATTTACATCAAAGCACTATATTGGCTGCATCGGTTTGTTGTTTTAAAATCATCCTGCATAATGGTTTCTGTCTACAGCTGCTAATGTTTTCTCTGTCTTCATCCCCTTAATGGAAATTTATTTTAAGTAAATTTTTAGTAAAAAAGCATATCATGGTTGTTGTCACTTAACTTCTCTTTGCATAACATTAGGAAGCTAGTCAGCTCAGTGTTCGACAGCAAGGCGTGCCTGATGATGGCCAATGTTAAAGACGCTCAGAACAGTTGACGGATTTGTCACTTGCACGATCTGGCTACTGCTGTGTCAAGTTTACTTGTTTTTAATCTTCCAGTTTAAACATTCAAACTATTTTAAAGCTTTATATAGTGTTAAGTGCGCACACATAGACCCATTTCTCAGGCAATACATGAGCCCCAAATTGATTTTCTTTCCATGTCTTCTCATGCCCGAAACAAACTGCTTTCTGTATATTGTATTATTGTCGGTATTATGCAGGGCTCAACATTAACTTTTTTACTTGGTAGCACTGGTGCTCCCAACTTCAAAAAGTTAGGAGCACCAGCAAAACTTTTGGAGGACCACAACTAAAATGTATAAAAATATAATATTCTCATCGGTGTTCTATCAGCTTTGACATTTAAATATGCATATTTTTAAGAATTACCCCAGGACATTTTTTTTTTTACTTTATAAAGGCCATTTTTTTCCTCTAATCTTATTAAATGTGTGCTTCATCTATTATTTTAAATTCTTAAATTTGTATTTGTTGTATATATGTTTTAATTTTTTTATATTTATAATAAATGTTAGAAAGAATTATATTTTTAATGATACTTTTAAACATTAAACTAAACCACAAGTAGGTGGCGGCAATTGACGTCATAATGAGTGAATCATTAAGTCAGTCATTCAAACGATTCAAGAAAGAGGCAGCTGTTATGAATGGGTCATTGAATCTTTGACTTAACCGATTCGTTCAAAACGCTGAATCATTCAGTAATGAAACACGATTGTTTTCTTGTGAAATGCGCCATAGTTCTGTTGTGATCTTTGTTTGGAACTATTTTCGCTGCTGAAACAGAACAAAAACATAATATTGCGTATAAAATGTAAGTGATTTAATTTGAACTACTTTTTACAATTTACTGAACTGTTCAGTGTGTCACATCAGTGTGTCACATCTTCAGTGTTGATGGTTTTATTCAGGATATTCATGAAAACAGCATTCTTGGTCATGTAATATTACTTAATGAAAGAATCCTAAATAATCTATTTACTCTAATAATCTATGCAAAATGCTTATGAACGTAAGCTGGCCTTTGTCTGTTTCTAGTCTGACCTCCAATTCTTGCCTCAAATTTGATGCCATCCCTTCGAATAAGAAATCATTTATTGATGTTAATCTCAAAAATAAAATCAGAAATGCTTGGGTCACTGATTTTTTTTCACATATGCTACATTTTCACTATGTAATCTTATTTATGCTGGGAAGAGTCCATATTGCTGGGTTGCCAGGCTGGAACAGGGCAATGGTCACTGTTGGAGGACACTGGTCTGGCCTGTGAAATCACTATTATGAAATGAACAACATTACACAAAGATTAGACTAGCATGTCTTTGTCACTAGAAGCCTTTTGTGCAGTTTTTTTTAGATACACCCTATCTTCACTATGTCATTTTGTTTACGTTGAGAACAGTCCATATTGCTGGGTTGCCACTGAACAGGGCAAGGATCACTGTTGGAGGACACTGGTCGGGCCTGTAAAATCACTGTTATGAAATGAAAGTATTACAAAAGATCAGACTAGCATGTCTGCACCACAAGCCTTTTGTGAATTTTATGTTACACGTTACATGTAATTACTATTGTACAATTAATTATGCATAATTACATGCAAGTAACCCTGAGCCAAACCCTAATCCTAACCCTTACCATATAGTAAAAACAAAAAGTCAAGTAATTTTAAAATAAACAACTTACAAAAAAACCTTAAAGGGAGGGTCTTTTAAAAGGGATGACTTTTAAAAATCTGTAGGCTAAAGCTATTTTCTTACACAAATGCTGACATTTTGTTATCTGACATTGAAACATGCTAGTGTTCAAACAAAATTTGATAAAAAGCATGCAAATATATACCATCAGCAATGCTATAGTAGGCTAATAGTATATGTGATTTTCTGTGTACATTTGTAAGTTTGGTAAGAATTTAGTTAAACGTTCTGATGTCTTTAAAATATTCTCTGTTGTATCATGTCTAGCGATTTTGAGTCTTAGATGTGACTTTGATGTGATTTACTTTAATACAGATCAGAAGAAGCTTACCAGCTATGATGGCATCTGTGCTCTTTGGTCTTGAGACCACTGGTAAGGGAGGAGGGGCTGTTAGGTTTCTGGAAGGGAGTCGATGAATCCTTTTTGGTGTTTTGGGCAGGCAATTTTCTTGTTAGGTTGCCAAATGGTCATCTTCCTCTGATGGAGGTGATGATGTTGATGAGGGTGATGGTGACCTGAGACCTTTTGGTCTATGTAAGTAAATTAACCATTATTATTTGGTTTACATGCATAATATTATGCAATACAAGCAAAGGTACAAGCAAATTTGACAACATTTCCCTCAAACATAAAGACAACACAGTTCCATAAGTTTTGTGTGATAGTCAAAACTCAGACTAAAATAAGGATTATTTCATATTCAACAAAGAAATGTGCTTACTTCCTTCATTGTTGTAAAGTTGTAACTTCATGTTCTTTGTCTGTGTTTAGGTCTGATGTTACACATTTTGTTAATTGAATCTGTAAGCAACATTTAGCATGTTAACTATTCAACTATAACATAAACTGTTTAGATGTAGCCATAGTATAAGTAGATGTGGTGATAGACATAGATACCATAATTACTAGACATTAAGTGGGATTTATTATTTAGTAAATACACCAAAACTAAAAAAAAAAAAATATAAAAAAAACAAAACACATTAAAAAAAAAACAATATTTTTTTACACATCTTATAGAAAAAGCGCCCCCACATCTCACAACACCGGTTGTTTCGAAAAAACAACAACAAGAGGACCCTGTGCCTTTGTGGCTTGGGCCCTAATAATCCTAAGGAAATCAATAGGGCCCTGCGCCTAAGTGGCTTGAGCCCTAATAATAATCCTAAGGAAATCAATAGGGCCCTGCGCCTTAGTGGCTTGGGCCCTAATAATGTAAACTTGACTGACTGCTTCACTTCCACTCTAACACTATCAGAACAACATGTAGGCTAATTAACAGCAACACCAGATGCTGTAATACTCAGATGTATGTTTCTACAGTGACAGTTACCTGATTCGTAGAGCACACGTGCGGCAAATTGTCTCCAGCCCTTTGATGGATTGGGGACAACCTTTTTTTGGACACATCAGAGAATCTGGCACATGTCACTGTATGGGGGCCACCAAGCGAGGCCATCTGAAAACCACTCTTTTGCCACCGGGCCAGTTTTGTTTTCCTCCTCAAAAAGTACTATCAGGTACATAATCACCTAATACAAAATATGTAACACAATAAAAAGTATACTTTAATTAGTAATGAGCTGGGTATAAAAATACTACCTATGTTCTTGTGTGATGCATAGTGTCTTAAACTAGTTGTGAGATATTTTTCTGGTGTGTCATGACATGTACAGAACAGCATTTACTACTTTATGACAGCTAACTCACTTGTCATTACAAAATGTAAAAAGTTTCAGGAAAAAAAAAACCTCAAAAACACCCACACCACACCACAACAAATCCACACCCCACAAACCTCTCAAATAAAAAACCCACCCTCCCACAACCCACCCCAACCCTTAACTCACCTCTTAACAAACAAGCCGCAGTGCTGTGTGAATTACAGATGCATAGGAATATCATGATCACATCCTATAAAGAATCATGTAAAAACTGATAGCAAATAGTAAATAATTTGAGGTTCTTCATTTTTTGATTAAGTTATTCAGTTGTGTGTTTTAATGTGTTTAAAATGGATTTATGCTTACTTAGCCATTTATGCTTAAATATATTTTAGTTGTAGGCCTAACTTAGTGAAAATGTGAATGTGACTAGTGAGCAAACAGTTAACTTTAAACCCTGCACGACAATAGAGAAAACAACATTTTACAGTAACTACTTACTGTTCAGGTAAGGAAATTAGTGCAGATCAGGGGAAGAAGCTTTGTTGTCAGGAGAGGCAGCAACAAGCAGGGTGGACAGATGGATGGACTGACAGACACACTCACAGACAGAAAGACAGACAGACGTAATACATACTACATAAGACTGTGGAAAGAGTCAAGCAAGAGGCTGAGAGATATTGGATGGCAAGGGGGTGAGATAGTTCTGGTGTGTGGTTGGATTGGGGTTTAAATTGTCAGTTCATATGTATTAGAGGTACAGCAACAAATTGTCTCGCATGAGGTATAAGGAAAACCTTCCCTTCAACCAGTCCAATACTACAGTGCTGTGTCATGTCCAAGAGGCCATCTACTAAATGTATGCCAAATGTTCTACAAGATGTGGGATACTCAAAGAAGGACTCTTGATGGGCAAATACGGAGTAGACCAGGTGTACCACCTCTTTGTCAACAATTATATTCCTGATCTTTGCTACCTTTCCCTGAATGTAGACGTGGCTGTTGGCTTGGTCAAGTTTAAGGGTGAAGAGCTCTGAGTTATATTGGGTGTACTGTTGTGGACACTGAAACCATGGTGGTAGAGGTCCAGATGTGTGTTCTCTCCTTACACCTGAACTTTTTACTCTTTGCATTTGTACTGACTCTCTCTCCGCAAGCCTCTTCACAACCTGGCAGCAGGGAGATTCTGGTTTCCTTACAAGCTTCTTTAGTTTTTGCATGAAATTTTCAAATTTGAAGGCACTGAAGGAATCCAGGTTCCCATGCACTTTGACATCTTGTGCAAGGTGCACAAGGTTGTAAACATTGTAGGAAAGGTACATGTCACCATACAACTTTTCAAAGTGCTGAACAAACAACACAAGTGCGTCATTTGCATAGTCAGTGTAATCCTCAAGCAGTGCCTTGTTAGACAGTATGAACACTCCAACAAACAAAAGCAAGAAGTGCTGTCTTTAAGAAGTCTTTAAGGAGCACAGGACCAGTATAAAGCAGGAACTGGCGGAACTCAGAGGTTTTCCATCGGCATACTTCATTCAACGATCTTGGCCTTTGTGCAAATTCCACTGGCACACTTTTTCTGATCTTCAAGAGCTTTTCAGAGAGAATATTCACCTGTAAACCTGAGAGCCTGCAAGCCAGTGGACCCCTGAGCCACAGGTACAAGAGTCGCCTCATGACACCCAAGCAGACAAGATGCATGTAGTCTAATGGAAACCCACTGACCATGCCCAAAGATGTGGCAACAAGAGGTGAAGATCCAAGATGATGCCCTTCATCAGCCATTTCTTTGAAGTCTTTATCAGTGCGAAGGCGGGCATCGGTTTGAGGGAATACCACCCTATTGTTCACATATTCCCCCTCCTGCATACATTTCTCACACCCTGAGTAGCCTGTGTGCCCTTTCACATTCTTCAAAAAAGCTCTGGCTGGAGCGTCACAGACCGCTGAGCACAGTTGGAGCCTCATTGTAATTCCCTGAAATGAAAATGAAAATCCTTTCTCCAACAACCCAACTTCAGCCACAAAATCTTCCTCTTCTTCAACAGAACTACTGTTATCAGACTGTAAATAATCTAGCGATGTTGAGGAAAACTTCTCAGGGTAAGATGATTCATAGTTCATAAAGTCTT
Source organism: Cyprinus carpio (assembly GCF_018340385.1). Taxonomy (NCBI): domain Eukaryota; kingdom Metazoa; phylum Chordata; class Actinopteri; order Cypriniformes; family Cyprinidae; genus Cyprinus; species Cyprinus carpio. The sequence goes on from NC_056574.1 coordinate 36,315,363, forward strand.
CATCAGTGTTAACTGGATATTCATAATTGTCAGTTGGTAAATGTTCAGCACTACAGCCAAAAAAAAAAAAAAAAAAAAAACACACTTAACTGACTCCAGTTGTTGGAAACTGGCTGGTGGGCTCCTCCTCCCTCACCACCCTCGATGGCGGTGCAGCGAAGGGGTATTCGGTGATTCCCCCAGTGGAGCGGGCGATAGCGATGCAATTGTGTCCTAAGTCTGCCTCCTGCTGGCGGGGAGACCCGGTGCTTCCTTCCCAGGCCTATAGGCATTCGTCTGGTCTAACCGGCAGTACCTATATGGCTTGCGGGGAAGCTGCTTCTGCCTTACACGCTGTGGCGTTACTGCAGGTGCACCAGGCCAAGGCACTGAAGGACCTGCATGAGCGTGGTCCCGATCCAGAAGTTCTGAAAGAACTCAGAACCACCACTGGCCTTGCGCTCTGAGCAACGAAGGTCACCGCGCGTTCTCTGGGTCGTGCGGTATCCACGCTTGTGGTCCAGGAGCGCCATCTCTGGCTGACTCTGGTTGAAATGAGGGACGCCGACAAAGATCAGTTCCTTAATGCCTGTGTCCCAGGCCGGCCTCTTCGGTGACGTGGTCGAGAACCTGGCCCAGCAGTTCTCGGCTGCACGGGAGCAGACTGAGGTGGTCCAACCTTCTGCCCAGCGGGCAGCTGCTGCCTCACCCGTCCGCCGGTTGCAGCACCCCAGCCTGCTCATCACTGAGGGCGGCCCCCTGCCTCCACCCCGCTCCCACGCCGCATCCGCAACATCCTCCAGCAAGTGGCGCCGTAGAGCTGGGCGCAGGCAGGCCGCCCCACCCGTCCTGGCCCCCGTCAAACCTGGCGGTGAGCGGAAGAGCAAGAGGCCCCGGGACAGGTGGCCCAGAGAGAGGTAGCCGCTTTCTGGGGGATGGTGAAAGCACTTCTCCCTCCCCTGGAGGAGGGCCGGGGGAGAATCTGGAAATCTCGACAAGAGAGCGGTTTTCTCTGTCTCTGGGTCCCAGGAGGGCACGGAGATTTGCGGATGGCCAAACACCGGACCTCACTCATCCTCCTCCTTCGCCAGATGGCAGGAGCGGGCGGTTCGAGAGTGTCAACAAAGGCCCTACTCACGCACCCTCTGCCAACCCGTGGAACCAGGTGAGCCCTGCACCCCACACTCGCACCACACTCAGGCCTGCTCACAAGCCGCCCGAGTTGGGTCCCTGTATTCCGTCTCGATGCCCCACTGCGGGTACGGCTGTGGTTCCGCTAGTCCCGCTTGTACAGTTTCTAAGTGCCTGGTCAGCGCTACCCAGCCCGTCTCGCTGGCTCCTGCGGACCATCAGCCTCGGCTATGCGATTCAGTTCACCCGGCGTCCCCCCCAAGTTCAGCAGTATCCGCTTCACTACAGTGAAAGCGTCCGATGCCCCTGTTCTGCGGGAAGAGATCGCAGTCCTACTGGCAAAGGATGCGATAGAGCCGGTTTCTCCAGCCGATATGAGGATGGGGTTTTACAGCCCTTACTTCATTGTGACCAAGAAAGGCGGTGGGTTACGACAGATCTTGGATCTGCGAGTTTTGAACTGGGCCCTTCGTCGGCTCCGTTCAAGATGTTGACGCAGAAACGCATCTTCGGGTGCGTCCGTCCCCGAGATTGGTTTGCAGCGATCGACCTGAAGGACGCATACTTTCATGTGTCGATCCTTCCGTGCCACAGACCTTTTCTGTGGAAGCGCGGCACTCACCGGGTCCAAGTTACACCGGCCTGTCGCCAAACCCTCACCCCGTGGTCAGATCTTGCGTTTCTCAGGGCAGGGGTGCCCCTACAGCAGATCTCCAGGCATGCTGTGGTTTACACGGATGCCTCCACCACCGGCTGGGGGGCCACGTACAACGGGCATGCAGTCTTAGGGGTTTGGACGGGCCCGCAGCTGCAGTGGCACATCAATTGCCTAGAGTTGTTAGCAGTGCTCCTTGCCTTGAACCGCCTCAAAGGTCACTTACGAGGCAAGCATGTGCTGGTCCAAATGGACAACACGGCGACCGTTGCGTACATCAACCGACAAGGTGGTCTGCGCTCCCGTCGCATGCCACAACTCGCCCGCCACCTCCTCCTTTGGAGTCGGAAGGTTCTGAGGTCGCTTCGTGCCGTTCACATTCCGGGCCTGCTCAACCATACAGCCGACGAGCTGTCTCGAGCAATGCTCCCGGGAGAATGGCGATTCCATCCCCTGACGGTCCAGCTGATTTGGAGACGGTTCGGAGCCATTCAGGTAGACCTGTTTGCTTCTCCAGAGACCGTTCACTGCCAGTTGTTCTACTCCCTGACCGAGGGAACTTTCAGCACGGATGCACTGGCACACAGCTGGCCGCGGGGCCTACGCAAATATGCGTTTCCCTCAGTGAGCCTTCTCGCACAAACACTGTGCAAAATCCGGGAGGACGAGGAGCGAGTCTTGCTAGTGGTATTGGCCCACTCGGACCTGTTTCCCCAAACTAGTGCTCCTCACGACAGCCCCTCCTTGACTGATTCCTCTGAGGAAAGATCTACTGACTCAGAGACGGGGCACCGTTTGGCACCCGCGTCCAGACCTTTGGAAACTCCATGTCTGGTCCCTGGATGGGACGCGGAGGTTCTAGGTGACCTACCCCAGGAGGTAGTAAACACCATCACTTCAGCAAGAGCACCGTCTACGAGACACGCTTACGCCTTGAAGTGGAACCTGTTTGTCGAGTGGTGTTGTTCTCGCCAAGAAGACCTCCGAAGATGCCCGATTGCGGTCGTGCTTTCCTTTCTGCAGCAAGGGCTGGAGCGAAGGCTGTCTGCCTCCACCCTCAAAGTCCAGGTTGCCGCTATAGCTGCCTACCATGACCCCATGAATGGGAAGTCTTTAGGTAAGCATGACCTCGTCATCAGGTTCCTTAGAGGGACCAGGAGATTAAATCCTTCCCGGCCCCCCTCCATACCCTCTTGGGACCTGACTCTGGTGCTGAATCACTACAGCGGGGCCCATTGGAGCCTCTGCTCCTGCTTGCACTGGCCTCCATCAAGAGGGTAGGGGACCTGCACGCATTTTCGGTCGATAATTCGTGCCTAGAGTTTGGGCCGACTGACTCCCAGGTAATCCTGAGGCCCCAGCCCGGCTACGTGCGCCAAGGTTCCCACTACACCCTTCAAAGACCAAGTAGTGAACCTACAAACGCTGCCCCTGGAGGAGGCAGACCCAGCCCTTGCTTTGCTCTGTCCCGGTCAAGCATTGAGATGTTATGTAGACCGGACACAAAGCTTCAGGACCTCAGACCAGCTCTTTGTCTGTTACGGAGGCCGGCAGAAGGGGAATGCCGTCTCTAAGCAGAGGATGGCCCACTGGATTGTGGATGCCATAGCCCTGGCTTATCAGGCACAGGGTGTGCCCTGCCCGTTCAGGTTGCGAGCTCACTCAACTAGAAGTGTTGCATCCTCCTGGGCGCTTGCTCGTGGTGCCTCGCTGACAGATATTTGTAGAGCTGTGGGCTGGGCGACCCCTAACACGTTTGCTGGGTTCTATAGCCTTTGTGTAGAGCCGGTATCCTCCTGTGTTCTCACCTCAAACGGGTAGTGGCACCGAGAGGCCCCGGTTAGTGTTGGCTCGCTAAAACTGCTCCAGAGTGTCCGTACTGTAGACCCTGTTGAGATCCTCCATCACCCTAGGCAGCTGGACGTGGCGGAACGTCTGGCGCCAGGCCTTCATGATGAATCCGTGAGAACCATGGAAGGCTGGGTTCCATATTGAGACCTAAGCGGTACTCGTATGCGTATAGTCCACGGTATAGCCTTAGAGCCCGTGTTTCCCCGGCAGACTTCTGCCTTTCCGGCTTTGCTACCGTTCGTGCTTCCGGCTTTGCTACCGTTCGGATGTTCTAGCTTACTTCTTATTTCTGTATTTTTCTCCGATTTTTCTAAGATTTTTACTTCAGGAGACCAGCACAGTGCTCAAACAACAGATTTTTGGCACAAACACTAAAACTAAAAACTCTTTGGGACTGGAATTATACTACAAAAAGAAGACTTTGCCTCCCACTGCCAGCAGCTCACATTCCGGAGACGGGAAAACAACTGCCTACATTCAAACAGAAGAGAGAGAAAATGCCTCCTGTTGAATATACTTGTTGCATGAACTGCTGCAAACTTCTACAAAGGATTGTGGTTCTTGAAACAAAGTTACTTGCCGGACTTCCAAAACAGACGGAACACTCAGCAGACCATCGTCATGGACCCTCTCAGCATACAGCCGGTGAGTCCCATGAATCTTCTGAATCTCAACAGTTTATACCAAGTGTAGAGGAACAAGCCAAAACTGATCGCCACACTAATCGATGGCACAAACAGGGAGCGAGACCCAAAGGAACACGAGACATCAGATTGTCACAAGTTTCTCGTATTGCTGCTGGAGCATCCTCTACGCCAGATTTGACTATGACAAGGCTTGTGAATACTGGTATTCTGCCACCCCCTATACATCTTGAGAACAGATTTGAAGCATTAATGAATGCGGTTGAGGAATCCCCAAATGTGATTAAACATGTATCGGATCAGCCAGCAGCTAACACTGCTACTAACAGGCGCTCAAGGTCGAGCAGACAGCGGCATTCAGCTCAGAGCGCAGCCGAGCCCAGGACTCTGATAGTGGGTGACTCTATTATCAGAAACATCAGTAGCAGGACTACAACAACATGCTGCCTTCCTCAAGCAACGGTTTCTGATGTGAACAAGGAACTTCAGAACATTCTGATGAAGCACAAGACTGCAAATCGAATCATCATCCATCCATCCAAAGAGCAGTCAGAACTCCTTAAGAAGGACTTCAGTGAACTCTTTGAAACACTTCGAAGACTCAAAGTTCAGTCGTTCATCAGTGGACCACTTCCAGCAAGTGGAAACAAATATGTTTTCATGGTTGCTTGGGCTGAACACATGGCTACAAATATCTTGCAATATAAAAGGAGTGAATTTCATCGACAACTTCAATCTATTCTGGGGCCATAGACAACTGTTTAAACCGGATGGCCTCCACCCTAACAAACTTGGAGCTAGAGTGCTTAAGGACAATATCTACTTCTCCTTACGCCATCCTTCAGCAGACTATGTCAATTCATTCAGCACACACACACCAGGTCCGAGTCATCATGTGGTTGACATATCCCACAAGGACACTGATAACACCATCCAGCCACAACAAGCACTGCTGATGGACACTATCCCGGCTGAGCCCTGCCCATAGAGCTCCTCACAGACAGACTGTGATGTATCAAAACAGATACAAGACTCAGCACCCAAGGACGACCTTCTGGAAAACAGCCAGGGAAGCCAGGACGACATATCACAGTCACTGGAAACACCAGAGACACAGCCCCTCTCACCGGACACATTATCCCTCCCTCCAGCATCTCCACTTCTGTGCTTCTCACAGAAAATGGAGGAATTGGTGTATGCTGGGACTAAACTCTCTCACTCATTCGCTGCAAGTCCGCAAATATCACCAAAAAAATGGCGGGCCCCCCAACCACCAAAGCCTGTGGGCCCTGCTCCTGTGAGAGCTCTCCGACCGCTGCCACAACGCCAGGGCCTAAACCCTCCACCAAACCCTCCATCTGCTGTAGGTGAACCAAAAACAACTGATAGCAGCTCTCAGTGATATGTGTCGGGCCCCCGCTATAATAGCAGCAACATTCACAAATGTTTACAGTTTTATCACGTGATAGAAAGTCTAAGGTCTTTTCAAGCTCAAGGGCAAACTCATCTAATCTGCGGCCTATAATGCATCAAACTAAGATTGATGTAAAGACACAAAGTACTGCCATCAAGTTAGCATTTTTAAACATTCGCTCACTAAAAAATAAATCATTTCTAACCAATGACTTTATAACCACAAACAATCTGGATTTTATGTTTCTAAATGAAACATGGCTAGAAGACAGCTGCAGTGCAACAGTCCACAATGAAGCAGCCCCTCCTAACTTCACTTTCATGAGTGTTTGCAGGACTGTTAGGAGAGGTGGAGGTGTAGCTGCTCTATTTAAAGATGTCTATCAATGCAAGCAAATGTCATTTGGTCAGTACTTGTCTTTTGAATATCTAGGGATTGTGCTGAAAGGTGCTCCACGCATTCTGTTTATCATTATTTACAGGCCTTCAAAATACTCTCCAGCCTTTGTTGAAGAGGTCACAGAAATGCTATCAAGGATTTCCTCAGAGTTTGACTGTTTTGCTATTGCAGGGGATTTTAATATTCACATAGATAATGCAGAAAACAAAATTACAAAATAAATGATAATGGTTCTAAACACCTTTGACCTGATTCAGCATGTGCATGGACCCACACACAAAGGTGGACACACTCTAGATCTAATCATCAGTAGGGGTCTAAACATTTCATCCATTGTTATTAAGGACGTAGCACTATCTGATCACTTCTGTATTTTCTTTGATGTATTGATCTCTGCTACCACTGAATCTAGATCTGTCTCTGTCAGAAGGAGATGCATTAACGAGAACACTAGTGTGCGGTTTATGGAGGCTATATCTCTAACACCAAGCATTTCTGCAGACTCTGGTTGATATTCTCCTTGATTCCTTTAACTCAAAAGTTAAGAATGTTATTGATGATATTGCTCCAATAATAGTCAGTAAGAAAACAAACAGACAGAAATCAGTTTGGAGAAGATCAACAGCAGTTCAGACTATGAAAAGATAATGCAGAAAAGCCGAGCGGATGTGGCGGAAGACGAAACTTGAAATTCACTATAGCATCCATAAAGACAGCCTTCATGCTTTTAATGTGAAACTAGCCACAGCTAGACATAATTTCTTTTCAAACCTTATAAACAGTAACTTAAACAACACTTGTACTCTTTTTGCCACTGTTGAGAGACTGACAAACCCCCCAAGTCAGATTCCCAGTGAAATGCTCTCAGTTAGCAAATGCAATGAGTTTGCTTCCTTCTTTTCTGAGAAGATCATTAATATCAGGAAGGCGATTAGCACATCCTCAAGTAATGCAGAGGTCAGACAGATCTGGACTCAATATCAAAAAGATACTATGTCTATTTTTGAAGCAATTGATAGCAAAATTTTGGAAGAAATAGTGCAGCACCTAAAATCGTCAACCTGCTATCTCGACACACTTTCCAAAACTTTTTTCAAAAGTGTGCTTAACTGTTTAGAAGCAGATCTCTTAGAAGTGGTGAACGCCTCACTTCTTTCTGGGACATTTCCAAACTCCCTGAAAACTGCAGTTGTAAAGCCCCTCCTGAAAAAGAGCAATCTTAATAACACCATTTTGAGCAATTATAGACCAATATCTAATCTTCCTTTAATAGGCAAAATTATAGAAAAGGTAGTTTTTAATCAGCTGAACAAATACTTAAACTCAAATGGATACCTGGGCAATTTTCAATCTGGTTTCCGACTGCATCACAGCACAGAAACAGCGCTCATTAAGATAATAAATGATATTCGCTTAAATTCTGACTCTGGCAAAATATCAGTGCTGGTATTGCTAGATCTCAGTGCTGCGTTTGACACTGTCGATCATAACATACTACTAGAGAGACTGGAAAACTGGGTCGGCTTTCTGGGGTGGTACTCAAATGGTTCAGGTCATACTTAGAAGGGAGAGGTTATTATGTGAGTCTAGGAGAGCATAAGTCTAAGTGGACGTCCATGACATGCGGAGTCCCACAAGGCTCAATTCTGGCACCGCTCTTGTTTAGCCTGTATATGCTCCCACTAAGTCAGATAATGAGAAAGAACCAAATTGCCTATCACAGCTATGCTGATGATACCCAGATTTACCTAGCATTATCGCCAAATGACTACAGCCCCATTGACTCCCTCTTCAAATGTATTGATGAAATTAATAGTTGGATGTGCCAGAACTTTCTTCAGTTAAACAAAGAAAAAACTGAAGTTATTGCATTTGGAAACAAAGATGAAGTTTTCAAGTTGAATGCATACCTTGACTCAAGGGGACAAACAACTAAAAATCAAGTCAGGAATCTTGGTGTGATTCTGGAGACAGACCTTAGTTTCAGTAGTCATGTCAAAGCAGTAACTAAATCAGCATACTATCATCTAAAAAACATTGCAAGAATTAGATGTTTTGTTTCCAGTCAAGAGTTAGAGAAACTTGTTCATGCCTTTATCACCAGCAGGGTGGACTACTGTAATGGTCTCCTCACCGGCCTTCCCAAAAAGACCATTAGACAGCTGCAGCTGTCAACATTTAAATCTAGACTCAAAACTCATCTGTTTAGCTGTGCATTTGTTGAATGAGCACTGTGCGATGTCCGAATTGATTGCACTGTATTTTACATATTCACTGTATTCTATGTAAAATCATTTTCTATTTTTAACTGTTTTAAATTCATTTTAAATAAGTCAATTTTTAAATCATTTCCAATGTTTTAAAATTGCTTGTTTTATGTTTTTAAAATTGCTTGTTTTATTTTTGTTATTATTTTTCTTCATGATTATTTTACCTTCTTTTATGTAAAGCACTTTGAACTACCATTGTGTACGAAATGTGCTATATAAATAAACTTGCCTTGCCTTGCCTTTCCAAGAGGGTTTGAATCACCTCAAATTTCTCCATATACACCTAAACGGATGCTATATGTGTATTTGCTCCCGAGACCTCCTTCGGGAAGGATGGGGCCTCCGCAGCGTCCCTGTTCCAAGTGGAACGGGTACGTTTTCCCAGTGTTATCCAGTCTCACCCAGTGAGGTAGTGCTTTGGTGTACACCCGGCCTACACCTAATAGGGGCACAGGCGGCTCGCACAGGGCACTGGAAGGGGCAGCACCCATGGCGCTTTGGTAGGGATCCCATTTTCGTCGGTCACCGACGTGGCGTCGAGAGTGACCAACTGAAAGGGAACGTCTCGGTTACGTATGGTAACCCTCGTTCCCTGAAGGAGGGAACGGAGACGCCACGTCCCGTCGCCACGGTTGCTGTACCACCGCTGAGCCGCCGGGTCTCCGGCTCGGCTCCTCAGCGAAAACCTGGTATGCATTGCACCTGCTGCCTTATTATACTCACGCTATGATCAGCGCCAGCTGGATGCAATAATTGCATGCCAATGTGCATTGGCTCGTTTAGTTTATACTCGAAGTAGATTGGTCTATCGAATCGATATCCCATTTTCGTCGGTCACCGACGTGACGTCTCCGTTCCCTCCTTCAGGGAACGAGGGTTACCATACGTAACCGAGACGTTCTCAATTCCAATCATCGAGTACCACCGCTCTGCATATTTTATATGTATCTCTTATCACTTCATACGTTTGTTCTATTCGAATATAAGTGCCCTTTGAACTGGACATCACAGGATATACCACCATGATTCCAAACTGAAGGGAGTGTTGAGGTGCCTTCCATTTGACTAAATGTGAATTACAAAGTGGTATTCCCCCATCTTAAGTGAGATTCCAATCCGAAGGAAGCAAACATGTTCAGTTCAAAGTGCACTGCAAACCGCATAGGGAATAAGGGAACACTGATACATAGTAGAGAGGGAAAATCACCTAACTGTCATTTCACGCTCCATCACCAGTTATAATTAACAATGGAGCAGAGCCACAGAAAGAGTGGTTTAAAAGCTCTGCAATGGAGTGGATGCAATAAATGTTGTTATTATTATACAAATTAGAGTATTTATGAATGGTTATGGCGATCAGTGTTAATTTCATTGACAAATAATTTTCTTCATAATATTCGTCATAACAACATTTTTTTCACAGATAATGAGATGATAAACTAAAACTATTTTTGAATGACAAAAGCTATGAGGTAAATCTATTAAAATTTTCATCAACTAATAAAAACGAGACTAAAATGTTAGGGAGGGCCGATTTGGTGAAGAGATTCATTCAGAACGAAATCTGCTGCGTGGTTCGGAGGTTATATGTGCATATGAACCAGTGGGACATAAGCTAACATACACTTGCTGCACAACGCATAAAACGTAAAAAAATTTCAATATGTGGGAGTAAGAGAAGAGCAGACATATGGATAAATCTGACGACACAACAGAAACTCAATTCAGTCCAGTTTTCTGAGCACAGACACTGAAGTATAAGTTTTTTTTTTTTTTTTTTTTTGGGGGGGGGGGGTCTACCAGGACTGGAATTGAGAACAACTGATATACACAAAATAATACAATAACCAACTACAAATCTACTACTGAAATCGCTAGAGAATTTCCCCTGAACCTACTAGGTTTAGCTTGCTCTGACATTAGCTTTCCCCTAGGGGTGCTCCGATCAGGATTTTTGTAGCCAATCACCAATCGCCGATCACATGAAGCAGTATCTGCAGATAACAAAAACAACACAAAAACTTAAAAAGCCTTCTTTTTGTCATTCATATGTCATGACACGAGAGGCGGAAGCAATGATGTAAGGGCTCTTTATTTAGAAAAACAAACACAACGTAGTAACGGAGCTCGGGTGGGCTGGTGGTGCAGGGACTAGGTGGTCAGCGTGCTGGTGAAGACAGGTGATGGTGGATTTCCAGACGAGACGAGACGAACATCACAGGACACCGAACAGGAACAAGACTCAGGAACGGAACGGGAACGGATCTCGACGACACAACCTGTGGACATCCAAACAACGATCTGACAAAGAGATGAGAGTGCGGTGAGTCCTTATAGTCTGAGTGAATTGGCAACAGCTGGTGAAGTGAATGAGATCAGCTGCCAGCTGATCAGGCGAACGAGCAGACACGCCCACTCACACACTCATTCACACACAGAGCAACAATACACGGAACACGAAGAAACCAGTGAATTCATGAACCGTGACAGTACCCCCTCTCCTAAGAACGCCTCCTGGCGTCCCTTACCTGTCGATTGTAATCATCAATAAGGGAGTGATCCAGGATGTCTCTAGCCGGAACCCCACTTCTCTCCTCTGGACCGTAACCTTCCCAGTCCACCAAGTACTGGAATCCGCGTCCCCTCCGCCTTGAGTCCAGAATGCGATTAACCGAATATGTGGGTTCCCCATCTACAAGACGAGGCAGGGGGGGAACCGGGACCGGCGGATTAATATGGGAGTGAAACACAGGTTTTATTTTGGAAACATGGAAGGCGGAATGAATCCTCCTGTACACTGGAGGGAGTTTGAGGCGGACTGCCACCGGGCTAAGGATCTTGGTGACAGTGAACGGGCCGATAAATTTGGGAGCAAGTTTATTAGAGACGGAACGCAGAGGAATGTTCTTGGTAGAAAGCCACACTTTTTGACCAACGACGTATACGGGAGGCCTAGACCGGTGGCGATCGGCTTTGGCCTTGGTGCGCGCCCCCGCTTGGAGTAGAGTCTCGCGGGCTCTAGTCCAAGCGCGATGACACCTCTGGACGAAGGCGTGAGCAGAGGGAACCGTGACTTCAGATTCCAGACTAGGAAAGATTGGTGGCTGGTAACTTAGACTACACTCAAACGGAGATAGGCCCATAGATGATACTGGTAACGAATTGTGGGCGTACTCCACCATCGACAGTTGTTGACTCCATGAGGAAGGATTCTTGGAAACCAGACATCGCAACGTTCTCTCCAAATCCTGGTTGGCTCTCTCAGTCTGGCCATTGCTCTGGGGATGAAACCCAGAGGACAAACTCACAGTCGCCCCCAGTAATCTACAAAACTCTTGCCAAAATTTGGACACAAATTGAGGTCCTCTGTCGGAAACCACGTCTGTCGGGAGGCCATGTAACCGAAAGATGTGGTCAATGACAATTAACGCTGTCTCCTTGGCTGAGGGTAATTTATGCAAGGGAATGAAATGGACCGCCTTCGAGAACCGGTCCACCACGGTCAAAACTACCGTGTTCCCCTGAGAGGGTGGGAGGGCGGTGACAAAATCTAGAGCGATATGGGACCAGGGTCTCGAAGGGATCGGCAGCGGTTGAAGGAGCCCATCTGGGGGTCGATTGGAAGTCTTAACAGTGGCACATACTGAGCAAGCCAAAACAAAACTGTGAACGTCGCGAGTCATACGTGGCCACCAGAATCGTTGCTTGACTAAAGATGTCGTGCGACTGACTCCTGGATGACAAGCCACATTGGAACAATGCCCCCACTGAATAACGCTGGACCGTAATCCCTCTGGCACAAATAAACGGTTCGGTGGACAGTCGACCGGAGGCGTTACCCCTTGTAAGGCCGTCTTGACCTTCGATTCGACCTCCCATGAGAGTGTGGAGATAATTAGGATCTCCGGAAAAATGCACTCGGGAGTAGACGTGCGATCGGAACGGTCAAAAATACGTGATAAAGAATCAGGCTTGATGTTTTTGGAGCCCGGGCGGTACGAGAGAGTAAAGTCAAAACGTCCAAAAAAAAGTGCCCACCGAGCCTGCCTGGAGTTCAATCTTTTAGCGGTTCTAATGTATTCCAGATTCTTATGATCGGTCCAAACGATAAAAGGTACCCCCGACCCTTCTAACCAGTGGCGCCATTCTTCCAATGCTAACTTGACTGCCAACAACTCTGTTACCAATATCATAATTACGTTCGGCAGCGGATAAACGGTAAGACAAAATGCGCACGGATGCATCCTGTCGTCTGTAGAAGAACGCTGGGATAACACTGCACCTACCCCCACCTCTGACGCATCGACCTCCACCACAAACTGACGTGATGGATCAGGGGTAATTAGGATGGGGGCTGAAACAAAGCGGCCCTTCAGTTTGGCAAACGCAGCCTCAGCTGCGTCTGACCACCTGAACTTAGTTCTGGGGGAGGTCAAGGCAGTCAGAGGCGAGGCTAGTTGGCTGAAATTGCGAATGAAAAGCCGGTAAAAATTGGCGAACCCCAGAAACCTCTGTAGGGCCTTACGGGAATCTGGACTTGGCCAATCCACCACAGCCTTAACCTTCTCAGGATCCATACGTATTCATTCAGACGACACGATGTACCCTAAAAAAGGAACAGACTGTGCATGAAAAGCGCATTTCTCCGCCTTGACAAAAAGCCCATTCTCTAGCAGCCTCTGAAGCACTCGTCGAACGTGCTGCACGTGCTCCTGGAGAGAAGAAGAAAAAATCAATATGTCATCCAGGTAGACATATATGAACTGATCGACCATATCTCGCAGCACGTCGTTGACGAGTGCCTGGAAGACTGCTGGGGAGTTGGACAAGCCGAAAGGCATGACCAAGTATTCAAAGTGCCCTCTGGGGGTGTTAAAAGCAGTCTTCCATTCATCTCCCTTCCTGATGCGGACCAAATGATAAGCATTACGTAAATCCAATTTAGTGAAGATCGACGCTCTCTGTAACCTCTCGAAGGCTGAAGACATCAACGGCCAAGGATAAGTATTCTTTACCGTGATGCTGTTCATCCCCCGGTAGTCAATACAAGGTCGCAGGGATCCGTCCTTCTTCCCCACAAAAAAGAACCCCGCCCCCCCGCTGGAGAAGAGGAAGGGGCGAATGAACCCTTATGCTAGAGAATCAGAAATATATTTCTCCATAGCCTCTCTTTCTGGAACAGAAAGTGAATATAACTTGCCCTTAGGCGGAGACGTACCTGGCAATAATTCTATGGCACAGTCATAGGGACGATGCGGAGGGAGAGAAGCAGCCCGAGACTTACTGAACACTTCCTTCAGGTCCTGATACTCCGTAGGCGACGTTTGACAAATCCACTGCTTTCTCCTGAAACACAGAAACACAGAAACAGACGAGCAGGCAGACACCAGACAGGACTCATGACATTCACTACTCCATTCCACCACTGATCCTTGCTGCCAGTCAATCCGTGGGTTGTGCTTGATGAGCCAGGGGTGTCCTAAAACAACGGGTGCGAGGGGAGAGTCCAGGATGTAGAATGAAGTGATCTCCGTGTGGTTGCCAGATACGATGAGGGTAATTGGTCCAGTGGTGAAAGAAACGTTAGGTAATGCTTGTCCATTAAGGGCGTGAACAGCAATGGTGCGGGTGAGAGGTAACAGGGGAACGTGAATCTTGTGTGCAAACGTATAGTCCATAAAGTTACCTTCGGCCCCGGAGTCCACGAGTGCCCGACAGTGGTGAGTGTTGGCTGACCACCTTAGCCTTACCGGGAGAAGTGGATGATGTTGATGAGGTCTTCTCAGCGGAGATCCCACCCGACAGTAGCCCCAGATTTACTGCCGGGCTCGCCCTTTTACCGGGCAGTCATACGCGAAATGTCCCGCAGTCCCACAGTACAGGCAAAGGCCCTGGGACCTCCGCCTCTCCTTCTCCTCCCGGGAAAGCCGAGCTCGCCCGACCTGCATGGGCTCGGGATCGTAGACGGTGCTGACCGCATCCGCGCCGCTGGATCGCCTGGTCTCTGCTGCTCCCGGGAATTGAGTGGGTACCTTCAGTCGTTCGACTCTCGAGAGTCTGGAATCCACGCGAAGTGCCAGTTCAACCAAACCATTGAGTGTCGGAGGTAAATCCAGCGCGTAGATTTCTCTCAGGACGCGGTCAGCCAGCCCATGCAGGAACATATCCCACTGCACTTCCTCGTTCCACTGACACTCGGCCGCCAAAGTCCGGAACTCGATAGAGTAATCTGATACCGATCTTCCGCCTTGCTTGAGGTCCGCGAGGGTCCGTGCCGCTTCCCTTCCCGCGACCGTGCGGTCAAACACTCTTCTCATCTCGGCGGCGAGTGTCTGAAACGAGGCACAGCATGGATCTTGGTTCTCCCACACCGCCGTTCCCCACAGCGCTGCCCTCCCAGTCAGTAGCGTGAGCGCGAATGCCACCTTACTCTGTTCCGTGGCAAAAGTCCTGGGCTGCAGAGAGAAGTGCATAGAACAACGTGTCAGGAATGTTCTGCAATAGTTCGGCTCACCGTTGTATGATTCAGGAACCGGGAGGCGGGGCTCCGACTGGGAGACGCTCGGTGGTGGTACGGGAGGAACGGCCGGTGTGGGCAGTGCAGTGGGAGCTCGTAGATGTTGCATTTGCTGGGTGAGCTCGGACACCTGCACCACAAGAGCTTGAATAGCCCGACCCGACTCCGTCATGTTCCTCTCCTGTGCATCCATCCGTGAAATGCTTGACCTGATGAATTCCTCCAAAGCCGAAGAGGATCCGCTTGCTGCTTACATTGTTTGGTCAGATCGTTCTGTCATGACACGAGAGGCGGAAGCAATGATGCAAGGGCTCTTTATTTAGAAAAACAAACACAACGTAGTAACGGAGCTCGGGTGGGCTGGTGGTGCAGGGACTAGGTGGTCAGCGTGCAGGTGAAGACAGGTGATGGTGGATTTCCAGACGAGACGAGACGAACATCACAGGACACCGAACAGGAACAAGACTCAGGAACAGAACGGGAACGGCTCACGACGACACAACCTGTGGACATCCAAACAATGATCTGACAAAGAGATGAGAGTGCAGTGAGTCCTTATAGTCTGAGTGAATTGGCAACAGCTGGTGCAGTGAATGAGATCAGCTGGCAGCTGATCAGCCGAACGAGCAGACACGCCCACTCACACACTCATTCACGCACAGAGCAACAATACACGGGACACGAAGAAACCAGTGAATTCATGAACCGTGACATCATAACTATTTATAGTGATACTCCAATCAGGATTTTTAGACATTTATTCAGGGCCTGAATTTCATTTTTGAAAATGGGGGGAATTCCCCTTTTAGGTGACTCTTGTGAGAGGGGGAAGCAGCACGGACTGTGCTTTTACACAAAGAGTCCGCTACTGATCCGTGGCTGTTTACCACAAACACAACATTTATCCATTATTTTGATTTCAGATCCAAACATCGTTACTGAAAATGTTTTTTTAGCATTGCAGTTCTTTTTTCCACAGACATGTTTAAACAATAAATATAATCAATAAATTTTTTAATGCTTTTTACTTTTGCATTTACTTCTAGATTTATATATTAGTTGCTCAAGCAATTGGCAAAACATTAAAAACTACTTTTACGTGATCACAAACCTACTATTGACAAATCAGCTCTACTGCCTTTTCTTTTGCACTTAAATATTTATTACAAGCAATCCTGCGGTTCATAAGGAACTTTGTTTTCCTACCTCATACAGAATCATAAAGGAAACTACCACATTTTGCTATAAGTTTGATTGCATAATTGCTGTTAATAGTGTTAATCGTCTGTTTGTTTACATCTTTTATTGATTTTTCTGAGAAAAACACCAATATGCACATGAACTGACAGTCACCACTGATAAGCTACTACTAAATATTGTAGAAACTTAATTTTTTGTAAAGTTGCTTTGCAATGATTTGTATCGAAAAAAACGCTATACAAATAAACTTGAATTTGAATTGAATTGAACCTCCACGAGTGCCATCTATTATTGCCTTCTTTATCTAAAAGTGCTCTTTCCCTTTAAACCTAGTCAAAAAGCCATGTGTTGACTGTGAAACACAGTAGACTTTAATAATATGCCTTTATGGTGTAATTACTACATTGTCGTGTCGATCCATGTTCATATTTACTGCAAACAATGCAAACAATGTTAAACAATGTTAATTCAGCGCTTGCATCGCAGCAATAGACTCGGTGCGGAAACGATCTCGGCACTGCAGCAGATGCACTGCTCCTGAACGCACTGCCAGACTGCAACTGTGTGCAGTGAACGCTTTAATCCGTTAACATGAGCACAGAAAAAATATGCACCATGTATACACTGCAAACGGAGTAATGTGAACCGCCGATCAATCGTCCCAATGTAATTGTCGGCCGATAGTGATCGGTAGCTGGTCAATCGGAGCACCCCTACTTTCCACCTACTAGATTTTGTGTGTTAAGCAATAGCGTTGCTTGTCTGCAGTTTGTCTGCAATACTTTACATGTCTAAATGTCTGTTCAGTATTCTCTATAACAGATGACTCAATTTAACTTGTGGTGCTTCTAATTAAGTGATAAAAAGCAGTTGCAAATGTTGTACAAAATAAATATCACCACAACTCATCTTTGCACCAATAAAACGCACAACACTTTGTGTTTCTACCAAATTAGATGCAATATCTAAATATTATATTAATATTTATTTTACAGTGGAAAGGTTTCCGTGACCTCTTGCGAGATCTCTGCAAAAAGTCTCACGATTTATTTCCAGAACATGATGCATGATGGGATACAGGTGGGGCCCAAATGGGTCTGACATGAATCGCCCAATTAAGACCCATGCAGTACCCTTACAGGTCCCACTTTTAGTACGTCTGGGCTTCCACGGCTTGCCCCAATGTGGATCCTGGGTGCAAGCCCATAATTGGGCCCACATTTGCCACCCATGAAGCCCTCATCTGGGCCCCACATGTCATTGCTGGCTGGGTAGTTATGTACTGACAAAGGTAAGTGTAATTAAAAGTATCAAAAAGGCAACATTTACCACAGGAAGTCACACAACTAAACAGGAGAACTCCAGTCTCCTGGATGAACTGCAAAAATCAAAGGGACACATTAGACATTTGCTGATGAAAGGAAATTAAAATAAATTTTCCTGCTGCTTCTTGCTCATAAATGCTCTAAATGTTCTACCAGGCCTCCCAAGTTCTTCACATGCCCTAAGGTAGGCTGGTACGTTATCAGCATGGCACAACTGACCAAGGTGAGAACTTTCAATCAGTTTTCTCTGCCCCATTGACTTTGAATGGGCATGTGGACATGCAGTTTGGTAGCATATATCTTCAAGAACGTGATTTCTGAGTAAGGTTGAGGCCCTTGGAAGATGTTGAGGATTTAAATGTCAACAGTAAGGGGTTGGTGGTCTAAGCTTTAAGTTGGCTGCCTCTGGGATGCCAGTGGGGGTGTACAGACTACCCCTGTGGCCCACCACCTCCTGTAGGCCATAGCGTGACCACATAAGATCTACCCTGGGGTCCTTCCCTGATAGGGTACATGCTGTGTGGTATGTGATTGATTCCACTCCTTGCCTGTTGATCAGGGATGTCAGTTCAATGGAACTTTGCTGTTTTTGGCCAAACTTGCTGAGGAAAATCATGATTTTCTGAGTAAGGTCCTTGTCAACTTGTTGGATGACCAGCATCAAAAGATTAAGAATGAATGCCTCATCCTGAGCCACAATGTTGATGTGGCCTAAGTCATTTAAAATGGTTTTAAAGTTGGTTGGACACTGCATGTCTTGGGGTGGCAGTGCTTTTAATTTTGATTAAAAAACATCCAGCACTGTGTTGATTACTTGGGCAGTGTTGGCTCTCGTGACAGCTCAGTGTGAAACGCTGGGTGTGGGCTCTTATTTTCTGCCGATATTCAACAAATGTTGAGCAGGTAGCCACCGTCAACAGGCTAAGGTGTGCCTGAATATCTTGTTCACGGCAGATACCCCAGCAGTGCTATACTCTGCCAGTGGGAGGTGTTTCTTCAATGAGTGCCAGTGAATTTGTAGTTTTGCCCCCACGAACTTGCCTACCCTCAAATAATGTATGGACTCCTTGACTGTGGTAAGGTTTTTTAATTGTAGTACAATCCCATCTGTGTCGTAGGGATAGCTGATTGTTTCTTTTGCATTTCTCACCACAGTGGGAAAAAGGAGGATGTGTACATCCTCATCCCCGAGGAAACTATACATCACTGTGGCTGTAGAAAGCATCAAGTATGTTTTTGTGTTCTCTTCGGCCGCTTCATGGCATACATCACCATATAGAAAGTCTGTATAGGAAGTCCAGTTCCTCCTCTGTGTATTCAATAGTTAAATTAATGATCCCTGCCATGATCAACACTTGTGAAGTACAGATTCCTATAAAAAATATTCAAAAGATAGCAAATCAGTGCTGACAATTTGGATATAGCAGAAAAAGGTGATCAGAGAAAGCTATATGTAAAGGAACAGTCAAAGAGCAAGAATGATCCTCCAAAAATGTTAACATACTGAAAAAGAATCAGAATCATAAATGGCCATGAGAGGCCAAGATTAATTGTAGAGTACTGCAATACACAGTAACCATGAAAAGCCATGAATAATCTTCCAAAATGTGTAAAACATCGATAAAAAAAAAACAGGATCAGGACTGAAAAGCAGATGAAATCGTCCATGAGAGTTCCATCAAGATGTCTCAAATCAGAACCAAAACAGTGAAAGAGAAAGTCCAAAAAAGCACAAGATTCATGTAAAGCATGAATAGTCTTCAAGAGCTGTTGAATTTTTTTTCAAGAATTAATATTCCACCAAAATGTGAAATATCTGAAAATAGAACCAGAATCAGGACTGACAAAGCAGTCAAGAGCAGACCAACAAAGGTAAGCTTATCCCACTGAAGTTGGGAGATGGGAGTCAAACGGACGGATGTGTATTTCTGCACACCAAGTTTTTACCAGTTCTTCTCCCTAACATTTAATGGAACTAATCAAACAGACATAATCCTTACCAAAAATGACCACCGGCAGCAAGAATTCCAGGTCTGAAACATGTCAGTCTTCACTCAGGGATTCACTGTTTTGACACGTCTGTTTCAAGCATGGTTAGGGTAAGGTTAGGTTAACCTAACCCAACTTTAGTTGAAAAAAATACGAAGACATTTTTATCAGTCATAACTTCTGGGGAAAAATAGTGCAGGCACTGAACTAAGATTAACCTTTCTAGAACGCATGAGTTGACCGCATGCATTTGCGGCACTATCAAATGTAACATACATTTACAAAAACAAAGTATAGTTTGGGCTTTACATGCACTAAAGTAACAGGTATTAAGACTATGCTTTGGTATAAATTATGTTATGTTTAATACGGAAATATGTATTAGGAAACCCATGAAAGAATTATGTTATTTTAAAAATCCACATCGTTTTATAGATATTTTGGACTATTGGGGACGCCATTATTTTAAGTCAGCAATGCATTCTGTGTTGTCCGATGGTTGTACTTGGTGAGCTACTTGCGCTACCTGTTGTTATTTTTACACAACTTGGAAAATAAAATACTATGCCACATTGTGCGGCTTTTGGTTTTAATTTTCAGTTGAAGGGCAGCAAAAGAAGTAATGTACTGCTTTCCTAGTGATAAGAAGAGGAGAAAATAATGGGAAGATGCCTATGGACGAATAAAACTTACTAAAGATCCATGTCTTTGTTCTCTCCACTTTAGCTCTATTGCCTATGATTTTTTTTAGTAGACCACAGCTACTAAAAAGAGCTTACAGGTGGCAATGGATATAAGCGTAGGCTAATACCAAATGCCTATTCTTTCCCACAAGAAGTCTAAATGCCCCTTGATATAGAGTGAAATCTGTGCTAAGAAAGAACAGAGACAAGAAATGCTAGATGCTATCCTGGCAGGATGTAAACAAGCTGACGCTTGTCATGATGCCACAGCCACTGAAGTTCAAGCTTATTTGCAGATGATCCTGACAATTCGTCAGTTTCACTGTAGTTAGTACGTGTTGTTCAGTGTTCAGCCATAAGACGTACAGTACAGTCTGATAGGGTTATATCACCACCTGTCGATAGCATGACAAACCAACAGGTGGTGATAAATCCCTAACCAAATATCATTGTTGGCCAATCAGAAGCCTGATGATGGATACCTGCAATTGGCAGCATCTGTGTTTTTCCAGGGGCATTCATTTTGCTAAATTTGAATGGTTCCATAAGAATGTGAACCTCAAAACAATAAGCAAAAACACATACACAACACTTAGGAAGAAGTATGTGTTCCCAGTTAACCCCTTAAGGTTGTAATGTTGGTACTGGTATAGGAATTGCGTCATAGCGTGTTTTGAGTTTTGCCTTAATGCCAAGAATTGATGGGCGATTACGTCATCACGTAATATCATATGTCTAAAAAGCTCTCAATCAGATTTGTCCAAAGAGACATCGATCAAACTAGGCCAATCTGCCTTTCCAAACCATACTAATTTAGTATGCCTCTGTAATATTTCAAGTGATCTACAAATGCACTTCCTAACTATATTTAGTGCTTTTAAAGTGTCCCACTATGACAATAATGTTTTTGAAGTGAAGTTCAGTTACAATCTAAACATCATAGACACTTTTTTAGTGCAATGTTATTATAGCGTAAGGTAGAAACAAATTGTTTGAAATATATTTCATCTGTACTTTTATCCCCATTTTGTTATACTGTAAGGGAAACAGGTCAATTTAGCTCAAAGGGAATCTTTTAAGATTTTAAAGGAAATTTGAACAGAATCACTGTTTCACGGCTGATCACTGAAGCGGCCAGCGATTCATTGAACGAGCCGTTTAACATCAAATCTGCACTGGATATTAATATCCAAAGTATAGTGAAAACACTATTAATTAGCACAGTAACAAGATCGGCAGTTTAAGACATTAACTTGTAAGCACAAAATACAAGATACTTCTCTCTTCGATATGAATAAGGCTTTATTAGATAAATCTAAGACATAAACTAATGTAACACATAAGCACATGCACTTACACATTCACACAAGTTGCAGGAGGATAGAAAGTTAGGAAAGAATGAGTTTAAGAGAATGAAAATGTGGAATCCCAAGTTTACAGCAATACGTGAAATTGCATAGACATGAACAACCATCAGTCACTTAATTAACCCTCGAATTGAGTTCTTCAATGAGGTTAAAATTATATTAGATACACCAGTACAGATAAGAGTCTGGAGGTACGTTACTTGCGTTGCCTGTGTTGCCGGTTCCTTTTGTTGTTGTTGAAAAGGGGGTTTCCCGAGGTTTCTGATTGGCTGGAAGTTCAGTAGTCGTTGAAGTGACGTCTTGGGAAGCCCGTGGTTGGCCGTTGGCTGACGATGCGGAGTTGTGGGCTGGTTGAAGTGTAACCGCACTGGGTAGTACATTAACGTTAGCTCAAATGATATATAGGGAATTTTAATAATTAATCAGGAATATGATTAATATATATATCTCATATGACAGTTACATAAAAATTATTGAAGATGAAAAATAAGTCAATTGTATATATCAATAACTCATTACAAGGCACTGTGATCGGCCAGTATGGCAAAGTCACCTTGAAAAAGGGAATAGACAACCTTAAACAGCGTTTAAATCTCTATAGAAAATAATACTTGCATGTGGGTCTCTTTGTGCCTGCTAAAGACGAGCGTGCGTGTGTCGTTCTTTTGGAGCTGGGCGTGTTCTCTTGTGTCTTCCGGGGCGAGCAGACTCGCGCGAAGTTTCAAAGGTTCAACGAACGTGGAGTTACCAAAGAAATGATTCAGAGTTCATCTCCCTCATATACGAATATGAGAATAAAACAAAAAAAATAAGTAAAGAAAAGAAAAGAAAAACGGAAAAGATACCTAACTAAGGAGCCATCGAAACAGACGTTCTCTCAGACGAAGTGCTCGGAGACGAAGTGCCACGAGAACTTTCTGTGTCAGTCTCTTATGGAGTGACTGGGTTCACGCCTCTGTTCGCGCAAACAACCAATGAACGTCCACGATCTGAAGTGGGAAAAAGTTCCTTTGTCTCTGGGGAGACACCCACTCGAGTGAGATATGGTGTTGTCAGAATTCAACAGTTATATTCCAGCAAGATGGTAATTCCAGAATAATACATTTTACTGTAATTTCCTATGTATGAGTGGTTCGGTCAAAGCAAGACGGTTTAAACAGATACCAAGAATGACAGGTAAAGGTAGGAGAAACATAAAGTTACATTCATATGCAGAATTACACACATTTAAAGTTTGATTAACACACGATAAAACTGCAGATACTCCAATTTGATATGGGAAGACATCTAAGCACAAAAAGGAAATACAGTCAATACATTTAGAATACATTAACTTTCCTTTTTCCTTTCAAGAATTCCTAGCGAGCTGGGCTTTTTCTGTTTCTCCCAGTTGGGTCATAAAGTTTTATGACCTGGTCAGAGGTAGGGTTATAAAATCATGACTCTATTTGAGAACATTAATAAGGAGAAACATTTTCAAGTTATAAATCAGAAAATCATAACCATCGCATAACAGGGCTAGCCAGTTATGCAAAGCGCAAACCTATCAAACACATCTTAGTAATGACTTACATGATGAGTGTAAAGAAACGTTTGTGTGTGTGTGTGTGTGTGTGTGTGTGTGTGTAAAGGTGCAGAGAGCTGCTCAAACGTGACTGTGGAATGTCTCGTCGTGCCGTGGGGGGGTCGTAAAGCAATTTAAACCCAGCCATGCTGGCACCAGGCCGGTCATTCAGCTTGCAGAGAGTTTGATTTACCTGCATGAGTTCAGGGGCTAAAAGCTTTGGGTTTTAGCCAAGGAATGTGTATTGCTTTAGATTCAACGAGCCATGATTCATTAATTCATAACCAATGAATGAATGAACTGCTCATATGTTACAGAAGTTTCAGACGGGCACGCAAGGTCAGACTCGGAGACACGGCGTTACAAAACTTAACTCAGAACACGAAACTCTCAAACGGAAACGAAAAGAAACTAAAGTAAAAGAATAAAAGTAAAGTTTGACGAGACTAGGTGGTGTTTCTTCTCATCGTGGCGAAGTAGCGGCTGGTGTGCAGGCCGAAGCACGCTGGAACCGCACTTAAAGAACACTAAAAGTAATGACTAAATGCATGACTAAAAGCAAAAGCTAAAAGCAGGCTAAAAGCCAAAGCTAAGAGCAAAAACAAAAAGCTAAATTTGATGGTGTCCTGAGTATTTAAACTTGCCTTTTGGCCACACCTCAAATGTTGTCTTGACCAATTAGATATTGTCTTTGCTCGGGGTGTTGCGATGTTTTCCTACCCATTCATAAATCATATGTTATCTTATCAATCACGTGGTCCAAATTTTCCCGCTCTTGCAGAGTATAATTTTGGACATGATTCCTATGATAAGAATATGATACATTTGACAAATAACTGATGGTCAGAAACGTTTCAAGCAAGAAGATTCGAACACACACATACGAAACGTGAATATGAATACTTAAGCTATTCAATAGTTATTAAAAAGACACACAATAAGTGATTAGAAACATGATAGTCAAATGTGTGGGTTTCATAAATGATAGGGAGTTAAGCAATGGACTGATATTCCTTTTGAAGTCTTTTTGTGTTCATCTGTACAAGACAGTTTCTCTGCTTTTCTTTGACATAAGGATGTTCTGTGGAAACCAGAGGTTAAAAGGTCCCCTTAGGAATTTCAGTCTGGTTCTGCTTGGTGGGGGAAGTCAATTCAACGATCTTGTTTACTCTCATGAGTTTACATGTGATGGTCATGCTGTGCATCTCTTTGACCAGCAATCTTGATCCCTCTCCCCAAATTTGACAGTCTTTTCTCTGAATTGAAATTGTCAATAATTGTTCTAATGGTGTTAATTTTGAAACTGTTCTCTGAAAGAGTTGATTGGTTATCTTGCTTCAGACTGTGGTGCTAGGAGTTGATTTACAACATCCTGTTGCCTTTCTGTGGAATTCGGCTCCTCATGTTTCAACCATGCTCCCGATCAAATCTTTAATTTGTGTGGTTCGGGTCTGATACGCTACAAATACTTAAGCATGAATGTTGCTATTACACTACAAGTGTATTATATTATAATTCAGTTCAAGTGCATTAAATCAACAGATTACAAATTGCATTTCAGAAAAGGATCTTTATTATTGACACAAAAGTAACACACTGGCAAAAGGAGGAACCTTGAATAGTCGACTTTCTCTAAAATTCCGGGAACAGAACAATGGCGAACAACTTACTAAACATGCAAATATCTAGCTCTGACTTGAATTACTAGAGGCCTTGTAGCTCTCATTGTTGCACTTCCTCCGTAGAAGGGCCTGGATCTCTGCAACCTCAGTGTTGGGGAATCGCTCCCTCACTGCATCTGTGAAAACAGGAAAGAGACATGGGCATGAATTAAAACAGGATAGACAATGTATAACATTGAAATACAATCATTGATGATAATGGATCTGTTAATCAATCATGACAATGGACTTGGATTCATAACTATGACATTACTGTACCTATAATTGCATTGTTTTTTTTGTGGCTCAAGCTGCTCCTTCAGCTTGCCTTTTTTTCCTTTCCCTGTGAGGGTTGCCTTGGCCAAAGTTTCCCTGCCAAACACCAATGTGGCCAGCTCCTGTGTGAAGAGGGACATCCTCCTCCAACTCAGCCTCTGATAGAGGCGTTTTGGGACTTGCACTAATGAGCTGCCCAATGACACCTGTGAAAACACACAAGCAGATTAAGACAAAAGGTAAATTACAAACACTTCTCTATAGGGCAGGTTGGCACGTGTCTTGGCTTCAAGTGTTTTAACACAAACAGTACCTCCACGATCTTTTAAGATTTTTTTGTGTATGCTTTTTGCACCCAATCATAACAAAGACATAACAAGGATTGGTTTAAGGTCCTTCAGTCATGCCATGTCTTCTTCACTGCCAGTGTGACTGCCAGTGCGTGGTGATTCGCTTTGGCTGGAAATCATGGAAGACAAATGTGAATCTTCCATTTTGTTTAGGAGTGTTTTGAGTGAAGACACCAGTCCTGGCAGCTCTAAAATAAGGATATAGTATAAAAAGGGTCAGTATCACATTATGACACAAAGAATAAGTATCACATTGTGACACAAAATAGCACCTATATAAATGTAATTTTACAACAGCTACATCTGGTTTAACTTTTATTTATTTCTGATTGGATGAGGATCCTTACTCATACTTTTCACCACTAGCATGCATGTCTGACATGAATGTTCCACTTACTCAAAGCCACAGGGCAGTAATTCCATTATTGAGTGTGAAGATGGAGTAGGGCGAAGAAGCACTGGGTTCCCAAGTTAAGTCAAATTTAAAATTGCATAACTTTCCCAGAAAAAAAAAAATTGAACTTCCATGACCAACTATGAATGGTGCAATAAACTAACTGACCAAAGATTTCAAAGCACCCTCGTAGCGTTCTAGCATGTTTTACTTTTTGGAGTGGGAGATGAATAAATGGTCATTGAATTTGAATTGAAGTAGTGTTAACCACAACTGCTCAAGCAAGCAGTAAAGCTATTAACCAGATATACACCAGTTTGTGTGGAAATATATTTGTATTAATGTATTTTGGCAAGACAATTTTAAACTGCTAAAACTTTGCCCCAAAAATTATCAAATTTCCTGACTTTTCCTGAAAATCCCTGATATTCCAAAACCCCCATGACCTGTGGGAACCCTGCAAGCAATTGCTGCAAATTGTTATGTGAATAAGACCATATAGCCTGTCTCACTGGACCCTTCTCTTGACTGATATGTTGTGATGCTTGGCAACAGAGATTAGAACTATTTCTTGGAGTGGATGAAATAAAACATTAGAACTATTTCTTGGAGTGGATGAAATAAATAAATAAGTCTACATAAATGATTGAAAACACAATTTTATATCTTTAATCAGGATGGAAGGGGAACAGATGTATAAAAGCAATATGACACTTGTGGTCACAGTATTGGTACCTGCGCCACTCTGCCAGAGGCCTTGTAGTTATATCCGTACTAGGACTGGGACAACACGTCGATGTCATCACAAATACGTTGACGCAAAATATGCACGTCGATTCGTCAGACCCAAAACAAAGATGGTAGCGCCGGAGAGTAGTAGCAACATGAGTGGCTCCTCAGACTTTAAGAAGTGCAAGGCGGTACACACTCGTTACTCTGAGAGTGACAGAGTACTTCATGCAAGGCTCGAAATTGCAACCATTTTTGTCACATATGCTCTTGAAATTTAATCTGTGTGACCTAAAAATATATTTGGGAGCATTTGTGTGAGTGCAAATAATGGTTGTGGTGCGACCTGTTTTCATTTCTCTAAAAAACGTATGCAAATTACTTCACAGTGTGTACCGTATGAGCGCTGATACGCGATGGCCGGACCATCATTCTATTCAACTTTATAAAACCAATCCAGTGGTTTTCCTGCATTGAATTTTGCCTTATTTGATTGGTGAGTGATGTAGAATAGAATGACTGCTGCTGCGCTTGACAGGGCGCATATATAAGTACATAGAGAGTCCCGGCCGCGCGCGTGCACTCACCGTCTTCAAACAACATGAGTGCTGTCTTGCTCTCTCTCCCTCATGCATACTAATCAAAATCATTAGACATGATAAAAAAAGGGCGGAAGAACAATGTTTCATGTGGAGCATTCAGAGATTTTTTCTGCTGAATTACCGCGGAGTGTGAATTGTGCTAAAAATTAAACTGCCGGGATAATCACACAACGCTTGCCGTAGGCTACACGTCCACTAATGACACGTCCGATTCGCGAACTAATTACTCATTTGAACCGATTCACTTAAATGAATGGTTAAACAACTGATCTGTCCAACACTGAACTCACGAGAATCTGTGTTTAACAAATCGGTTACACTTTACAATAATGTTCCATTTATTAAATTCTAGTTAAGTACATTAGTATTTTCTTTTTTAAGAAAAAGGTGAGTGACAGAGTGTATTACTATACGTTGTTGTTATTTTTATGTGAATGAAGAATTAAAAGATGCACTTTTTTCAGTAAGCTAGGACTATGTGTTTTCAACAAATGTTCAGTTCTGTTGGTTCAGGAAGGACGCCATGACAGGCTGCTGGCTCCCACTGTCTCTGTTAATTTTTATTTATTTTTTGTTGGAAAAGCACTCTCTGTGTTAGCTTAAAGCCCTCAAGTTTACATTGGTTACTGTATTCTTTCAGTTGCTCTAAACAAGTATTTTGGGTGACCTTTTTATTTCTTTTATTGAATGCTAGACATCAAGTTATTGTTATTTTCAACTGAAAGAAGAATTACAAGATGCACTTTTTTTTTAGTAAGCTAAGCCTATGTGTTTTAGGCTTCAAAGTTATATCGAATGCTCCCTCTGACTAATAATGCATTACTTTGCACTTGTATAGTCTTTTATTTTGGACTTTTAAGAGCAATAAACATATATTGCAATGTTAAGAAATTTATGTTTTTTTTCATTCAGATTTGAAAAAATCAACATGTATAAATTGCTATTAGTCAATTAATGGGGAGATCATTGATAATCGAATCTAAATCGAATTGGACTGAAAAAATGAATCGTTAGATTAATCGATGCATTGAAAAAATAATTAAATAATTAATTAAAAAATAATCGTTTATCCCAGCCCTAATCCATACCAACCTACTGTCACTTTTGCCATATTGCATTTGTAATGTGCATGTCTTGAATTCATGAAGTTGACTTCATAACCTCAATGACAATGACTGCAGGTGTATGGGAGGGTTCAGGTGGTGGCAGAGATAACCCTGGCATCACTAGCATACATATACACCCACCCACCTTTCAGAGCCTTCAAACTGTCCTCATCCATTTCAACAAAAACTGCAGGGACTGTCCCTGGCTGCTGAGACTCCGCCTGAGGGATGGCGTCCTCCTCCTCCTCACTGGTGTTAATCAACAATGCAGAAAACATCAACCTAATTACCTTAAACAACAATGGCAGCTATACACTCCTA
Source organism: Cyprinus carpio (assembly GCF_018340385.1). Taxonomy (NCBI): domain Eukaryota; kingdom Metazoa; phylum Chordata; class Actinopteri; order Cypriniformes; family Cyprinidae; genus Cyprinus; species Cyprinus carpio. Next base: position 36,343,790 of record NC_056574.1, read on the forward strand.
ATCATACACACGCCAAAACACAATTTTCATGGTGTGAGTTTGTGTAGAAATTAACAGAGTTCATACACTCTTGAATAGTAACTCATTTTCACAAAAATGCATTCTACGAAACGGGTGCCCTTTGGGTCCGCAACATTTGATGAGATGCATAAGGCACAAACATGTCCCAAAATGTGTTTACAAAGCTTAAATGTATTCATTCAAGTGTTTTTGTTAACATGATATATGATAAAAATATATTTTTTAAAGAATAACATACTATTTTAATCATTTTGTTTTAGTTCATAGCCAAGTTCACATGTCCGTGTTGACCAACATGTCATTTTCATCTAAAATATCACCAAATAAGTTATTTTTTTAAACATTTATTATTTTCAGGATTTTGTGCGTGTCCCTTTTCACATAAGATATATTTTATTCAAAATAAACCTTATTTTTTGTAAATATTTTGTTATTTGTGTGCGTCCCTCAGTTTGACTTACCACCCCGTCACACTAACTTGTTTTATCTATAAATAATGTACTGTTGCTTTAAATGACAACAGAGGGCGGAAGTGACATCATTGTAGCCTTCTTTGCCGCCAAGAACAAAAGCAGGCAAGTACTGACATTCCTCTGCAATCTTTATTTGTTGATTTTTCATGTTAGGCAGGTTCCGTCAAGCTTAAACCAACCACCCCGTCACGCAAAATAGAAAGGGAAAACTGATTTTTATTTTTTATTTTACATTTTTAATGCAAAAATATATATATTTCAGATAGAATGCATGTATTCTAGGTGAGGAACTTGACCACATGGGAGATCTGCGGCCATTTTGGGCTGAAATTTACCACCCCGTCACATACCACCCCGTCACATGTTTTATTGTGACGTGGTGGTAGGGGATGTGACGGGGTGGTTCTGCTTCCCATTTGAATGTGTGGAAATCAAGGATTCTAATATAGGCTAATCATTTTTTTTTTCTGTTAACTTAACCCTGTTTTGTTCATTCACTCACTCACTATATCACTCAAACACTTATTACTCACTATGTCTTACACTCACTCAATCTCTTTAACTCACTCACTGTCACTCAACTATCGCTATCACTCACTCAATCACTGTCACTCAATCACCATCTCACTCACTCTCTGACGGTGTTGGGGGAACCTTGTAAAAGAACAGCGGACAAGCTGGTGACCAACGGCCGCAACATACCCGATGCCCATGAGCTATATATGGCACTCACTGAAACCTCTACAACTGTTAAGTTGTTTTATGTAGCATCTGAAGCAGTGGAGCAGGCAATGGAAAAGATGCCAGGCCAGATTCCACCAGTGCCATCCACAATGAAAACCCACCAAGTGGTCACATTTACTCCAGGGGAAATCCTTTACCGGGAAGTTAGTTGCATGTGCTCCACGCAAAACCAGCTAAGTTGTCAGTGCTTCACCACACAGCATTTCTCTTTTAACAAAACACTCCAAAAGGTTCCAACAGAAGCAATTGCTTGGGATAGTGAAGATCTCATTGGGAAGTTGGTGCGTGCTTAAATATGATAATGACCTTTGTCCTGGTATCATCATGAAAACAGACGAAACACATGCCCTTGTAAAGTGTATGCACCGTGTTGGTGCCAATAGGTTCTTCTGGCCTCCAAGAGATGACTTCCTCTGGTATCTCTTCGATGATGTGCTTGAAATCATTCAAGCACCACAGCCTGTGACATCCCGCCACATGGAAAATACAGAGGGATGTGTGGATGCTACTCTCCCTGTCACTGATATGATGCTCTTTTTTTTCAGAGCATCACCAATGTTTTCCATTAAATCTCTAAGTTTAATGTTTCCCTCCCCAGTTGTATAAAGTTTAAAACAAGCATATCATATAGATAAACGCATTGTTCATACCACCCTGTCACAGTGAACCACTCCGTGACATCAGTTACCACCCCGTCACAGGGTCATTTTGTTACAATTGTATGTAAAATAAGTGAAATTTTACAAAAATTAATGTTGAATGATGTTGTTGTTGTTTGAACTAATCAAATAAATGTAACTTTATTTGTATTTTTTAAGTGTATTCGTTTTTTTAGTACAAACAATGAGGCCATTGAAATGTCAAATTCATATTTCAAGATAAAAAAACTAAGAATAAAATTTTTTTATTAACTTACAGACTTTCTATTGATGGCTTCCAAAAAAGGGACATTTTACTATTAGGAAAACATTAGATTTAAAAAATAAATTTCTTGTTTTACTACTCTACTGGCATACATATTGTCCGTGATGGGGTGGTACAAGAAAGACTCACTTGCCTGAATAAAAAGGATAATATTATTAAGGATTTTGTGCCTGAGGTGGGAAAATATGTTTTTTTGGAGGATTAACATATCTGTAAAGTTGTAAGAAAAAGAAAAAAAGTTTGTTCTTCATGAAAATTTGGAAAACTGCAACATGGAAATGGCACCCGTTTAGGGCATAGGTTTGTAGGTTGGGTTTGGACTTTGGTACTGGGACATAATTCAATTCAAGCGCAAATTGCGCTAGTGCATGCATTTCAGCACAAATAGGCTATAATCCACCACTCTAAACTCTGTAAAAATATCTGGGGAACACTGCACATTATTTGATGAAGTCAGACATTTTTCGTTTTTTGGGTGGATTAAAAATATCACAACATGTGTCGTCGGAATCAGACTCATATCTAGCAGGAGTAGAATTGAGTTGTCTTGTAGGTTGCCATTTGAGGTCCCTCTTGAGCTGTTTGCCCATCTTGGCCATCTGTGAACCAGACTGACAACGTACATCTTGTTTAAGAGAATGATTTTGAGAATGTCCACACCACCACTTTAAGTACCTGCAGAGACTCATTTTTTAATAGCTTCTACAAGTGTATTTCTTCATATTGCGACTACAGCACACTTTCCAAGAATCCACCTCCATCCATCCATCAATCACTCTGGCAGTATTTGTAACAGGAGACTGAATCTTGACTTAACATGCCTGGCATTACAAAATAGCTAACTTGATTTGTTTCACAGTCTTTTAAGTAATTTTTATCATTTCAAATAGATATTTGCTGGCTAAATTTGCTAAATGCTTGTGCACCCAGCTTGGAAAAGTCTGCAAAAATTCACAATGTAACTCCCATGGCAAACATTTTCTACGATGACACAGCATTATTTGTAAACTGGAATCACAATGTTCCATAACTGTTAAGTCATAAATCAAGCTTACGGTCATTCCTTGCTTCACCACCCCTTTCTCCTGGCCAGACTGACTGAAGGAAGACCATATACCCCCACCTTGAGGAAAGCAAAACGCTTCTGGACTACTACTTTGTAGTTTTCTGTGACAAAGACACATAAAATACAAATTCAATGTGACCTTTTAATAATAAAAAATAATAATTTAAAGACAGGAATGTCACTGTCATTTAATTTATTTGTACTTTATTATTTTCATCAGTATTGGGCACTAATGTCCATACCACTTTACGGCGGGAGTCCATCCCCTCTGTACATTGAAAATGTCTCCTTGACACAACTGTATTTGTTCTATATTTTCGCCTGTTGAACCTTCGTGATAAATATGTTGTCCCCAACAACCGAATGACTTTATTAACTTTGACTTAACTAATTATGTGAATTTTCATTAAATGGACATACTGCATATAGCGACGAGGAATTCCGTAATACTAACGTTACTAGCTAAACCTTCACTAGAACCTAAGCCAAACACTTCAAAGATAAGCTATGGGTCTGTAAGCGTTAGTGTTGGAGCATTCTCTACATGAGGACTTATTAATTATGGCGTTTCTCCATTACATGGTACCTGCTCGACTCTACTCGCCTCGACACACTGTGCATCTGTTTTCCATTGCAGATTTTAGTACCACCTCGAAAGCTCTGCCTGGAGCCTCCGCAGAACTGCCCTGCTGAAAAAAACAATAGAAACCATTACAGAAATTCTAATGGTTTCCATTACAAAACCATTACAAACCATCAGCCATTAACCATTAAAACCATTACCAAATGGTTTCCATTACGTAGTGTGTTTTGGGCATATTCCATTAGGATTTATTGGTTTGTATAGGTTTCCATTACAAATTTGTATTGGTCACGATTTGTACATAATGGTTTCCATCACAGTTTTCTATTGGTTCTGGTTCCATTACGAGTTTGTATTGGTCTTTATTTGCACATATTTAATGGTTTCCGTCACAGTTTTGTATTGGTTCTGATGGTTCCATTACGAGTTTGTATTGGTCTTTATTTGCACATATTTAATGGTTTCCGTCACAGTTTTGTATTGGTTCTGATGGTTCCATTACGAGTTTGTATTGGTCTTTATTTGCACATATTTATTGGTTTCCATTGCAGTTTTGTATTTCTGATTTAATTTTTTAGCTGATAGCTGGTAATAAGGCCATTAATTAAAGCTGCAGTCTGTAACTTTTTCTGGTTAAAAATCAATAATTTGCACAAGTACATAACCAGCCAGTGCTCGAAACTATTGCCTTACTTTAAGCCCGATTCACAACGGTTTATAATAACTGAGTTTTTAATAAGCTAAGTTTTCGATTTACGTCATGTCTATGAACAAAAGAAGTTGTCCTGACTACCAGGCTATCACATGTGAGGATCCTGCAGGTGGCAGATCGTTTATAGCCTTTTCTCAAAGCAGGTGAAATAATTAAATGTATCATTTTGATGGCGGATTGTAATCCAGAAGGGATTATGTGTTTATGAAACAAATGTGAATGAAATTAAATTATATTCAGTTTTAAATGTGCTTCTGATTACAGATAGCATGGGATTACACAAGATTTGTATTTTAAAGACAACCAGTTCAAAAGGAGCTTAACTTGCTTTTTGGGTTAAAAAGAATTTCTTAATATGAAATTCAAGTGTGATGACAATTAGAGATTAGACTGTACAGAAATTGAAATCTACTTGCTTATACACTATACTCAGTCACACAATGCTGATGTTGTTAATATTAACAATTTAAGAATAAAGTATAATAATAATAATAATTTGCACGGTCAGATTTGATCTGAGTTAATTTAGATTAAATCACCATTGGTTAGAGCAATTTATTATAATGCTTTTTTTCCTCAGTTGGTCAGAACAAATGTGGCAGACTTGTTACTTACTTGTTCAGATGACAATATCCGATGAAAAATGCTTATCTGGGTCATATATTCCAAGATGTAGGATAGAATGCAAAGTACAATATCCACACCGATGCAGTGATTTGACTGCCACACAAACTCCTCAAAATATTAGATTCGGAGCTGTGCTGACTCACAACCCACACAAGGAAGATAATTCCGCACACAGCTGCAATTGCAGGTTTTCAAACAGAGATGGCAACAAAGAGGCAAAATTCCATAAGATATTTTTATTATTATTATTAATTAATGTATTATAGAGATACAGGAATTATGAAGTGTGTTTGTGGCTTCACTGTGGCTGGCTTAGACCTGCAAAAGAGAAGAAGAATTCATTAGGACAATGTACCACTTAAACCACATTACCAGTATGTGAGATTATCCATACATTATGTAGTATAAAAGGAATAATTGATGACGGGCTGTTGAATTATTATAAAAATAATCCTTGGGTGTGCATTATTTTTTCTACTAATTCAACGGCCCTAAGTCAATTATTTCGCTTATACTACGGGTACCACACCTCAAGACATCGATCAGATGATTTTTATTTAAAGGGATCTGTCCGGTTTTTGTACTTAAAAGGCTATTGTGAGTAGGATTATTTCTTCCACATCTCATCCAACTCCTCTTTTGCTGGTTCCAAAACGTCATTAAAAAGCTGATAATAGAGGCATTAGCCGTTGATAGCATTTTAATGCAGTTATTAATGAATTTATTAGAAAGAGAGCGAGAGACAGAGACACACAGAGAAAGAAAAAGAGAAAGAGAGCTTGTGTGAAATAGGCTGCAGCAGCATCTTTAAACAGAGCTTTTATTACCTCGCTAGTAAAAAATCTCATGTTTATTTGCTTTCGGAAATGTTGTTGTTTTTGTTAGTCCTGTAATTTCCATTATTACAGTTAACTATGTGAAGTGATATGGAATTTTAATGCGGTCAAGAGAGCTGCCTGGAACTACGTTTGCCGTGTGTTACCCAGAAAATAATTGCACACCTCAGAACGTTCGTCTGCCAATCAGATTCAAGCATTCAATGGCCCCGTAGTATAAATATTCATATGGCAATCTCAAAAAAGTTGCAAAAAACTTAGTTGTTGACAAAACATCATCATGCTTAAATTCATCCAACACTTTGGGTGCACATTTAGCAGATTCAAGATATTCACAGCTGTGAACTTTTGTCCATTACTCATTTTATGTTCATAAGTAAAACAACTAATCACAGTTCGTTCTGTTCAGCGTCATGTTTAGAAGCATGGAAATGTAAAGCCAATGTTCCTACAATAACAGACCTAAGTGAAACACTCTTGAACATATTTTAAAATGTAGTAACACTTTAAAATAAGGATCCATTAGTTAATGTTAGTTTTTCCATTCTGATTGGCTGGTAGGTATGCAGTAAAAACCATTTAATGCACAGGTAGTTCCAAGTCAGTTTAATCACCGTTGTATATTAATGTGCTGCTTTAACCCTTTAACTGTCACCCCCCCATTTTTTTTAAAATAGGCATTAAAGTGCACTATCCAAACTTAAATTATTGTAATTTATGAACACTTTGGAAATATATCTTTTTAAAAAAGAAAATTTGCAGATTTTGGCAAAAAGTGGAATTTTTAAAAAAAAATTAAAGTATCAAAAAGTTTATAGAAGTTTAAATGTACTATAAATAAAATGCGCTATATTAATTTTATTTTATTTATTATAAATATTTTACATAACAGGTTTTACTCTAAAATTGGTATAAAATTAAAGCCTTTTGTCTAAATAAGTTATGTTCCAAATTTGAAATTGATATGAAAAAAAAATGAGGTTCCTGTGTAGCGTATCAGACCCGAACCAGACAAATTAAAAATTCGATCGTGAGCATGGTTGAAACACGAGGACCCGAATTCCACAGAAAGGCAACAAGATGTTGTAAATCAACTCCTAGCACCACAGTCAGAAGCAAGATAACCAACCAACTCTTTCAGAGAACAGCTTTCAACATTAACACCATTAGAACAATTATTGACAATTTCAATTCAGAGAAGAGATTGTCAAATTTGGAACAAGTAATCCAGATTGATGGTCAAAGAGATGCACAGCGTTACCATCACATGTAAACCCATGAGAGTAAACAAGATCGTTGGATTGACTTCCCCCCACCTAGCAGAACCAGACTGAAATTCCTAAGGGGACCTTTTAACCTCTGGTCTTCACAGAACATCCTTATGTCAAAGATAAGCAGAGAAACTGTCTTCATCTTCATTTTGTGTTCATCTACAGAGGAAGGAATCTAAAGGAATATCAGTCCATTGCTTAACTCCATATCATAATATGTAACCTACACATTTGACTATCATGTTTCTAATCACTTATTGTGTATGTCTTTTTAAATAACTGTTGAATAGTTTAATTATTCATATTCATGTTTAGTATGTGTGTGTTAGAATCATCTTGCTTGAAACGTTTCTGACCATCAGTTATTTGTCAAATGTATCATATTCTTATCATAGGAATCATGTCCAAATTATACCATGACAAACATCGCAACACCCCGAGCAAAGACTGATAAGATAACATATGATTTATGAATGGGTAGGACAAACATCGCAACACCCCGAGCAAAGACAATATCTAATTGGTCAAGACAACATTTGAGGTGTGGCCAAAATGCCAGTTTAAATACTCAGGACACCATCAAATTATTGCTTTTAGCTTTTGCTTGTAGTTTTAGCTTTTAGTCATGCTTTTAGTCATCACTTTTAGTGTTCTTCGAGCGCCGTTCCAGCGTGCTTCGGTCTGCACGCCTGCTGCTACTTAGTCACGATGAGAAGAAACACCACCTAGTCTCGTCAAAACTTTACTTCTGTTCTTTTACTTTAGTTTCTTTTCTTTTCCGTTTGAGAGTTTCGTGTTCTGAGTTAAGTTTTGTAATGCCGTGTCTCCGAGTCTGACCTCGAGTGCCCGACTAAAACTTCAACCAGCCCACAACTCCGCATCATCAGCCAACGCCCAACCACGGGCTTCCCAAGACGTCACTTCAACGACTACTGAACTTCCGGCCAATCAGCAACCTCGGGAAACCCCCTTTTCAAGGACAACAAAGGTAACCCCGTTACACAGGCAACGCAAGTAACGTACCTCCAGACTCTGATCTGTACTGGTGAATCTAATATAATTTTAACCTCACTGAGGAAACTCAATGCGAGGGTTAATTAAGTGATTAATGGTTGTTCATGTCTATGCAATTTCACATATTGCTGTAAACTAGGGATTTCACATTTTCATTCTCTTTAATTCATTCTTCCCTAACTTTCTATCTTCCTGCAACTTGTGTGAATGTGTGAGTGCGTGTGCTTGTGTTAGATTAGTTTATATGTCTTAGATTTATCTAATAAAGCCTTATTCATATTGAAAAGAGAAGTATCTTGTGTTTTGTGCCTACAAGTTAATGTCTTAAACTGCCGATCTGTGTTACTGTGCTAATTAATAGTGCCTTTCACTATACTTTGGATAATAATATCCATTGCAGATTTGATGTTATACGGCCCGTTCAACGAATCACTGGCCGTTTCAGTGATCAGCCGTGAAACAGTGATTCTGTTCAAATTCCCTTTAAATCTTAAATGATTCCCTTTGAGCTAAATTTGACCTGTTTCCCTTACACCTGTGAGATTTTATTTAGGGCGTCATACCACAAACAGCCACTGGGAGCCATCAAAACTCCTTTGAATTTTGTTTAATGAATTTTTTCCCTAGATTTGCTGTCAATTTTACTTCAATACTCAAAATAACCACCAAATATGGAATCCCGAGACTCAGACCTTTCCAATGATATGTTTGTTGCCAAGATTATAAAAAGTTTTGATTCTAAAAGCCCGAAATGCATTTTGTAATATGACACTTGACACCGCCCACTAAGGGGGAGGAGACCGCCATAAGATTTTAAAGTACCATTTCCATGGTAACGCAACCGATTTCAAAATGGTTTTCACAGGATGAATCTTGGGCTTCTAAGCTTTCAAATGATATATAATTTATGATGATTACTAAAAGTTTTTATAGAGAAAAAGGACAACAACAAAAAAAGAGCGCCAAGTGTCCCACAGGTGGGACGGTGACAGTTAAGGGGTAAATTGATGCACACTGACCAACACGCTAGCCAGCAGACAGTCTTTATATATTCTTTTTTTTTTGTTTTCCTAATTTATTATATGCTTAATATCTCACTGGTTTATGTGCCATTCAGTGTCGTCTGTTGTAATGAGTGAGTGAATAAATGTGACCCTGGAGCACAAAAGTAGCAGAGGTATATTTGTAGCAATAGCCAACAATACATTGTATGGGAAGAATTATCTATATTTCTTCTATGCCAAAAAATCATTAGTAAATTAAGTAGAGATCATGTTCCAAGAAGATATTTTGTAAATTTCCTAACGTAAATATATCACAAAACGTATTTTTGATTGATAATATGCTTTGCTTTGGACTTCATTTGGACAACTTTAAAGGCAATTTCTCTATATTTTTATTTTTATTTTGCACCTTCAGATTACAGATTTTCAAATAGTTGAATCTCAGCCAAATATTGTCCTCCTAACAAATCATACATCCATGGAAAGCTTGTTTATTATTATTATTATTGATATATAAATCTCAATAAAAAAAAAAATTACCCTTACGACTGGTTTGTGTAAAATTATGTAAATACTTACCAATGACAGTTTTTATCCAGTTTATGTCACTGATCTTCTCAGCCAGGTATTTTCGCACACTTAGGAGGCGCTTATTTATTCCTCTGAGGTGTGGCCTCTTTCCTTCAGCTTCTGAGACAGACATTCTTGTTTGGAGCACACATACACACACACACACACAAACAAAAATTGAAGTTTAAGAACTGATGGACTAATATCAGACTTTAAATCTGACCACTCTCAAGTAAAAATCAAGCAGCATATGTGACATGTGCTGGCAAAATTGAGTTATCAACCGATTGTGATCGGTATCCGATCAATCGGAGCACCCCTATTTGTTTTCCCCGGGCATTTATCAAATGTTGTATTTATGATATCTATATTTTATAGAATGTTTTAAGATTTATATAAAATTGTGCGTATCTAATCAGCCTCAAGTGATTTTGGAGTTATCTTATATATAGTAGCTGGAAATAATGTCTTGTTTAAAATTTAATTACTGTTGCTAGATTTTGACATTCCACCTTTGATAGCTGACACCTTTTCACAGGAGTCCATGAGGAGGTTTTGCTCTCAGCAGCTTTTTTAGCGTTGCATTTCATGCCAGTAAACGCTCCTCTGTTTGAGGACTGTGGTACCCCATATAACAACACCATGCTCTTAACAGAATTTTTGAGTCCACCCTCAACTCTCCGGCACAATGTCCCATTTTTTTGTGGGTATCATGACGCCGTATCCTAGATCCTGAAAACAAAAAACACAGAATAATATGCAAAAAGAAGAGTTGACCATTCATATTGGGTGTGATGGCCATTGATTGCGGCCACACATCAGGGAGCGGTAACACACCCACAAAATGAACACACAGGCAGCATTACTTATTTCAATATTTTCTTTCAATCGTTTGATTCCATTATTTATGCATTTTGAAATTGTTAAATATTATTTACGTAATAAGGACACAGACTCGGTTTGCTTTTCATTCATAATACTTTATTAAATATCAGTACAGGTTAACTAGTTGGATTGTCACACAATTTTTTTTTAGTTCCGCGTATGTATATTTTATGTTTATATTATTGGTTCTCTTTGAGTTTCAGTTTCCGTGGTGTGGGCTGTGAGTATACTAGCGGAGATTTCCGAGTTTCTGTCGCGGGGTCCATCGTGTGTCTAACTGTTGTGGCCGACGTGCTGCTTGCTTTTTTTTGCGACGTGCCTATTATTCTTTTGACCTGCTGGTTCCCGGACAAGTGGTTTTTACTGTATACTTGGCACCAACATGCTTAGGGCTAAGTACTGTTTGCCTACTAGTGGTTGCCAACTGTCAGATCTTGGTTCACAAATCTGACAATGCATTTTGTATCTATAATATGGTTTGTTGAAAAATCACAGCATGTAATTCAGGCAGAAACAGTAGTTAGGCTATGATGTTTTCAATTTCAAGTGCTCACAGGAATCACCAAGACTTTGCTGTGGCAGTAGGGCTCGAAATTCGCCACCATTTTGGTCCCATACGCTCCAGAAAGTTTAATCTGTGTGAACTTGAAAATTAGTTGGAATACTGCTTGAGGTAGATGTTGTGTTTGGTTTAGTAATTGTTTCATTTATTACGTGTTGCTCTCCTTTGGTCAGTATTAAGCTAATGCATATATTGCCATCTGACACTGGTGTCTCGTGTTGGCGATATGGTCATGTTTTCAAATCCGTTTTTAAAGTTAACCAAATTTTTATTTTCAAGGACCAAACAGTTTTACCAAACACAAATCTGTGACTACACTGACCACTTTAAATAAAAAGTAGTTTAAAACAGGTAAGTTCATATACTTTTGCAGTAAAGTTCAATTGATCGGCATACATGTTCTATACATTGCTCCGGACCGCGCACCGCATGACCGGAGCCCAAATGCCCGCCACAGAAAACAAGGATAAAATGCCTTCTAACATAACTGTGGCATTAACCTCAGTTCTTGCGGGTTCGTTTTTAAATTATTGCTACATATAGGCCTTTCATTTAACTTGGTTAAAAGTCTATGAAATACCTTTTATCAGCAAGATCGATGTACGTCTGTTTGTGGTGGTAGACTCCTTTTCACCGACTACAAGGTTCTAAGTAGTCCGAATTATAATAGGCTCGCCTAATAATAATTATATACCTGTGTAATCCATTTATAGGCGAATGAGCCTAATATCATCTTGACTATCGACAAAGGACCATTCTGCTTTCGTGATAGGCTCTCGACGTATCATATATCGGCAGAACCCTGGTGTATGCTTAGTTTTCGTAACGTGTTTGTAATGTTGTAACTACACAATACAGTTACAGTTTAGAAACCTACCTTGCCATCGGCTGTTTTCTTAGCCTCCCCCCCCCACCCCTCTTCTGGTTATTCTGGACCAAGAAATGGTTGCCTGTGGGAGTTGAGTGGGCCCTGCAGAAAGATGGGTCTGTGGTGCTTTTCGTTTACCTGTCATATTAGATACAACGTAATACTTTTATTTTTGTTCCAACAAAAGGGAAAATCACCAGCCTTTAAAGTTACATTTGAAAGTGGTCCAATTCTTTCTAATGAAGTTAAAAAACATTCATGTTAAAATTAATAGTCCAAACAGTTTTGAAAATGCTCACTTTTGGGTATCATGTCTGTTGGCTCGTCTGCTATTTTTTTGGGACCATGACATGGCTGTGGGGAGGTGGTGGAGTATGGACGTGCAGAAGAGGTCCTCATTTTCTGGTGATGACTGTAATATCATATTAAGAAACACTTAAATTGATTGTTTGTTGCCAAACATATTCATAATAAAAATAATGTCACTGGACAGTTGGCTTGTTAAGAGTTGCAGATAAAAGTGTCCAATTCTAAGAACCTTCTATATTAAATTAATAGCTAAAAAGCTTGGAAAATGATCACTTTTTTTTGTTTTTGGCAAAGCGCCTCTGGAGATTAGGTTTAACCACCTTAGTTGCTGCAGTTCAGCCTTCATGTCCCTTTTC
>NC_056574.1:36357614-36357740 GCF_018340385.1 Cyprinus carpio
AGACAATGCAGAAAAGCCGAGCGGATGTGGCGGAAGACGAAACTTGAAATTCACTATAGCATCCATAAAGACAGCCTTCATGCTTTTAATGTGAAACTAGCCACAGCTAGACATAATTTCTTTTCA
>NC_056574.1:36357975-36358114 GCF_018340385.1 Cyprinus carpio
AGCAATTGATAGCAAAATTTTGGAAGAAATAGTGCAGCACCTAAAATCGTCAACCTGCTATCTCGACACACTTTCCACATCTTTTTTCAAAAGTGTGCTTAACTGTTTAGAAGCAGATCTCTTAGAAGTGGTGAACGCC
>NC_056574.1:36358419-36358492 GCF_018340385.1 Cyprinus carpio
AGTGCTGCGTTTGACACTGTCGATCATAACATACTACTAGAGAGACTGGAAAACTGGGTCGGCTTTCTGGGGG
>NC_056574.1:36359179-36359245 GCF_018340385.1 Cyprinus carpio
GGTGGACTACTGTAATGGTCTCCTCACCGGCCTTCCCAAAAAGACCATTAGACAGCTGCAGCTGTC
>NC_056574.1:36359469-36359579 GCF_018340385.1 Cyprinus carpio
TTTATTTTTGTTATTATTTTTCTTCATGATTATTTTACCTTCTTTTATGTAAAGCACTTTGAACTACCATTGTGTACGAAATGTGCTATATAAATAAACTTGCCTTGCCT
>NC_056574.1:36359690-36359759 GCF_018340385.1 Cyprinus carpio
CCAAGTGGAACGGGTACGTTTTCCCAGTGTTATCCAGTCTCACCCAGTGAGGTAGTGCTTTGGTGTACA
>NC_056574.1:36359989-36364048 GCF_018340385.1 Cyprinus carpio
CAGTTAGCAAATGCAATGAGTTTTCTTCCTTCTTTTCTGGATAATATCATTAATATCCCGGAAGGCGATGAGCACAGCCTCAATAAGCATAGGGCAGACAGAGTCTGGCCAATATCAACAACGATACTATGTCCTATTTTTGAAGCAATTGATAGCAAAATGTGGAAGAAATGTGCAGCACCTAAATCGTCAACCTTCTCTCCCTACACACTTTCCAAAACTTTTTTCAAAATTGTGCTTACTGTTTAGAAGGCATGATCTCTTAGAAGTGGTGAACGCCTCACTTCTTTTCCTGGACATTTCCAAACTTCCCTGAAAACTTACGTTGTAAAGCCCCTCCTGAAAAAAGAGCAATCTTAATAACAACACCATTTTGAGCATTAAGACCAATATCAAATCTTCCTTTTATTGGCAAAATTATAGAAAAGGTAGTTTTAATCAGCTGAACAAAATACTTAAACGAAAAATGGGATCCGTGGACAATTTTGCCAATCTGGGTTTTCCGCTGCTCACACACGAACGCGCTCATTAAGATAATAAATGATATTCCTTTCGCTTATTCTGACTCTGGCAAAATTATCTGCTGGTATTGCTAGATCTCAGTGCTGCGTTTGGACCCTGTCGATCATAACATACTACTAGATAGACTGGAAAAACTGGGGTCTGCTTTCGGTGGGGTGGACTCAAATGGTTCCAGGTCATAACTAGAAGGAGAGGTTATTATGTGAGTCTATGAGAGCCTAAGTCTAATGGACGTCCTGAACATGCGGAGTCCCCACAAGGCTCAATGCTGCACCGCTCTTTGTTTACCTGTATATCTCCCCTATCAGATAATGAAAAGAACCAAATTGCCTATCACAGCTATGCGATATACCCGATTTCCTAGCAGTATCCGCCAAATGACTCCAGCCCCATTGAGCTCCCTCTGCAAATGTATTGATGAAATTAATAGTTGGGATGTGCCAGAACTTTCGTCTTCAGTTAACCAAGAAAAAACTGAAGTTATTGATTTGGAAACCAGATGGAAGTTTTCAAGTTGAATGCATCCTTACTCAAGTACAAACAACAAAAATCAAGTCAGGAATCTTGGTGTGATTCTGAGACCGACCGTAGTTTTTCAGTAGTCATGTCAAAGCAGTAACTAAATCAGCATACTAGTCATCTAAAAAAATTGCAAGATTAGATGTTTTGTTTCAGTCAAGAGTTAGAGAAACTTGTTGCTCGCCTTTACATCACCAGCAGTGGTGGACTATACGTAATGGTGCTCCTCGCCCGGCCGTCCCAAAAATACCATAGACAGCTGCAGCTGTCAACATTTAAATCTAAGCAAAACGTCATCTGTTTAGCTGTGCATTGTTGAATGATCACATGTTGCGAATGTCCCGAATTGATTGCACTGTATTTTACATATTCACTGTAGTCTATTAAATCCTTTTCTATTTTTAACGGTTTAAATTTATTTTAAATAAGTCAATTTTTAAATCATTTCCAATGTTTTAAAATTTGCTTGTTTTTATGTTTTTAAAATTCTTGTTTTATTTGTGTTATTATTTTTCTTCATGCTTATTTTACCTTCTTTGAATGTAAGCACGTTGAACTACCATGTGTACGAAATGGTGCCTAATAATAAACTTGCCTGCCTTGCCGTTTCCAAGAGGGTTTGAATCACCTCAATTTCTCCTAACAACTAAAACGATCGATATGTGTAATTTGCTCCGAGACCTCCCTTCGGGAAGGATGGGGCTCCGCAGCGTCCCTGTTCCAAGTGGAACGGGTACGGTTTTCCCAGTGTAATCCAATCTCACCCAGGAGGAGTGCTGTGACATGGTGTCAACCGGCCTACACCTAATAGGGTCACAGGCGACCCCATCGCACAGGGCACGGGAATGGGCAGCCCCATGGCGCTTGGTAGGGATCCCCTTTTCCCGTCGGTCACCGCGTGCGTCGAGAGTGACGACTGAAAGGGAACTTTCTCTGGTTACGATGGTAACCGCTCTTTCCCTGAATGAGGGACGGAGACGCCCGTCCCGTCTCCATGGTTGATGTACGCACCGTCTGAGCCGCCGGGTCTCGCGGTTCGGCTCCTCACGCGAACACCTGGTATTCATTGCACCTGCCCGCCTTATACTACTGCTCTGCTGATCCGCGTCAGCTGGATGCAACATTTCATGCCAAATGCGCACTTGCGCTCGTTTAGGTTTAACACTCAAAGAACTCGGTCCCAGCAATCGAAAGCGGGATATCCCGGCATTTTCCCGCGGTCACGAGCGTGGCGTCTCCGTTCCCTCCTTCAGGGAACGAAGGTTATCATCTCGTGACCGAGGCGTTCTCAATTCCAATGCATCCGAGTACCACCAGCTCTGCATATACATATATATCTATCTCTTAGCTGCGCGTCGCATGTTGTACCGAATATAAACTGCCTTTGAACTGGACCATCGCAGAATATACCACCATGATTCCAATCTGAAGAGGAGTGTTGAGGTGCCTTCCATTTGACTGTATGTGAATTACAAAGTGGTATTCCCCCATCTTAGGTGAGATTCCCAGTCGAAGGAAATAAACATGTTCAGTTCAAAGGGTGGCGCCGCGCAAACCGGCATCGGGACAAAGGGAACACTGGTATATAGTGAAGGGGAAAAATCGCCTAACTGTCATTTCACACTCCATCACCAGTTGGGATTAACAATGGCGCAGAGCCACAGAAAGAGTGGTTTAAAGCCTCTGCAGTGGAGTGGGTTCACAATAAATGTTGTTATTATTATTATACAAATTAGAGTATTTATGAATGGTTATGGCCGATCAGTGTTAATTTCGGTGACAAATGTTGCTGTGCTTCGCAATATTACGTCATAGCAACATTTTTTCTGAGATGATGGGATGACCAAACCAAAACTATTTTTGAATGACAAGGCATTATGGTAGATCTATTAAAATTTTTTAGATCAACTGTAAAAGCAGAGACTAAGAATGTTAGGGAGGGCCGGTTTGGTGGAAGAGATTCATTCAGAAGCGAGAAATCTGATCTCGTGGTTGGGAGGTTATATGTGCATATAATAGACCAGTCAGGACCTCATTGCTGCCATGCCAGCATAAGCAATTAAAAAATGTCAATATGGCGGGCAGGCGACATATGGATAAATCTGGTACGGCTCGTTCGGTGATTTTCTAGGCTGAACCGCAGAAGTATGGTACTTTTTTTGTTTTTTTTAGATGGGTGGGGAGTTGTAGGACTGGAATTGAGACAGGCTGATATAAGCAAAATAAATACAATAACCAACTTCTGGAGTCTACTGCTGCAATATTAGAATTTCCACTGAACCTGCTGGGTTTGGCCTCCTGACATGCCATAGCTTTCCCCTAGCGGGGTGTGGATTAGCAGGATTACTGTAGCCAATCGCGTGCGATCCGCGGAAACGAGTATCTGCGAAGATCCGGTCACCGATGCAATCTTGCCAAACCTTCAGCGTCATTTATAACTGTTATGGTCTTATGCTCCAATCAGGTTACCCCAGACATTCAGGACACTGAATTTCATTTTTGAAACGTGAGGAGGAATTTACCTTTTAAGTGACTCTTGTGGAGAGGGAATAGCATACTGGACTGTTAACCAAAGTCAAACAACGATCGCGGCGTTTTGCAGGCTTATTTATCGTGAACGTTCAGGATCCCAAGCATTTGTCGCGAAAATGTTTTTCGGCAGGCGAATTCAACGCCAGACGTATTTCAAACAAATAAATATAAATCAATATCCTGCTGTTTTTTGAAAATGCTGCTTTGCGTTACTTCCTGGAATTTATATATTGGATTTGCTTATAAACCGTTATGACAAAAACTAGCACTTTCTGATGATCTAAACCTGCTGTGACGTCAGAAGCTACTGCCTTTTCTTTGCGCCCGTATTTAATACTGCAAAACGAATCTCTGGTTCAAAGAACATAACTTTGATAACAAAGGCTGCGTTTTCGTAAGTTTTGAAGTTGCGGTGCTGTTAATAGTGTTAATCTCGTCTCCATTTTGCGTCTTTTTATTGAATTTTTCTGAACAATAATGCATGCT